>NW_026777295.1:0-67338 GCF_030936135.1 Gavia stellata | reverse complement strand
TTGGCCAGAGCTCAACACCGGAATTGCGAACGTCCAGCGATTGCTCCTACACTAAAGGTGCCAGCCCTGAAAGCTCTTGCTGGTCCTCATCTCCCACTGGTAACCTCTCAAACGAACCACAAACACTTGGGCTCTGAACTTGTTTAGCCTACTAAAACTTCCAACGTACACAGCCTCTCCTGCTCACTTTGGCCAGAGCTCAACACCGGAATCGCGAACGTCCAGGGATTGCTCCTACACTAAAGGTGCCAGCCCTGAAAGCTCTTGCTGGTCCTCATCTCCCACTGGTAACCTCTCAAACGAACCACAAACACTTGGGCTCGGACCTTGTTTAGCCTACTAAAACTTCCAACGTACACTCCCTCGCCTGCTCAATCTGGCCAGAGCTCAACACCGGAATTGCGAACGTCCAGCGATTGCTCCTACACTAAAGGTGCCAGCCCTGAAAGCTCTTGCTGGTCCTCATCTCCCACTGGTAACCTCTCAAATGAACCACAAACACTTGGGCTCTGAACTTGTTTAGCCTAGTAAAACTTCTAACGTACACAGCCTCTCCTGCTCAATCTGTCCAAAATTCAACACCGAAATTGCGAACGTCCAGCGATTGCTCCTACACTAAAGGTGCTAGCCCTGAAAGCTCTTGCTGGTCCTCATCTCCCACTGGTAACCTCTCAAACGAACCACAAACACTTGGGCTCGGAACTTGTTTAGCCTACTAAAACTTCCAACGTACACAGCCTCTTCTGCTCAATCTGGCCAAAATTCAACACCGGAATTGCGAACGTCCAGCGATTGCTTCTACACTAAAGGTGCCAGCCCTGAAAGCTCTTGCTGGTCCTCATCTCCCACTGGTAACCTCTCAAACGAACCACAAACACTTGGGCTCTGAACTTGTTTAGCCTACTAAAACTTCCAACGTACACTCCCTCGCCTGCTCAATCTGGCCAGAGCTCAACACCGGAATTGCGAACGTCCAGCGATTGCTCCTACACTAAAGGTGCCAGCCCTGAAAGCTCTTGCTGGTCCTCATCTCCCACTGGTAACCTCTCAAACGAACCACAAACACTTGGGCTCTGAACTTGTTTAGCCTACTAAAACTTCCAACGTACACAGCCTCTCCTGCTCAATCTGGCCAGAGCTCAACACCAAAATTGCGAACATCCAGGGATTGCTCCTACACTAAAGGTGCCAGCCCTGAAAGCTCTTGCTGGTCCTCATCTCCCACTGGTAACCTCTCAAACGAACCACAAACACTTGGGCTCTGAACTTGTTTAGCCTACTAAAACTTCCAACGTACACAGCCTCTCCTGCTCAATTATGACAGAGCTCAACACCGGAATCGCGAACGTCCAGGGATTGCTCCTACACTAAAGGTGCCAGCCCTGAAAGCTCTTGCTGGTCCTCATCTCCCACTGGTAACCTCTCAAACGAACCACAAACACTTGGGCTCGGACCTTGTTTAGCCTACTAAAACTTCCAACGTACACTCCCTCGCCTGCTCAATCTGGCCAGAGCTCAACACCGAAATTGCGAACGTCCAGCGATTGCTCCTACACTAAAGGTGCCAGCCCTGAAAGCTCTTGCTGGTCCTCATCTCCCACTGGTAACCTCTCAAACGAACCACAAACACTTGGGCTCTGAACTTGTTTAGCCTACTAAAACTTCTAACGTACACAGCCTCTCCTGCTCAATCTGTCCAAAATTCAACACCGAAATTGCGAACGTCCAGCGATTGCTCCTACACTAAAGGTGCTAGCCCTGAAAGCTCTTGCTGGTCCTCATCTCCACTGGTAACCTCTCAAACGAACCACAAACACTTGGGCTCGGAACTTGTTTAGCCTACTAAAACTTCCAACGTACACAGCCTCTCCTGCTCAATCTGGCCAAAATTCAACACCGAAATTGCGAACGTCCAGCGATTGCTCCTACACTAAAGGTGCCAGCCCTGAAAGCTCTTGCTGGTCCTCCTCTCCCTCTGGTAACCTCTCAAACGAACCACAAACACTTGGGCTCTGAACTTGTTTAGCCTACTAAAACTTCCAACGTACACAGCCTCGCCTACTCATTCTGGCCAGAGCTCAACACCGGAATTGCGAACGTCCAGGGATTGCTCCTACACTAAAGGTGCCAGCCCTGAAAGCTCTTGCTGGTCCTCATCTCCCACTGGTAACCTCTCAAACGAACCACAAACACTTGGGCTCTGAACTTGTTTAGCCTACTAAAACTTCCAACGTACACTCCCTCGCCTGCTCAATCTGGCCAGAGCTCAACACCGGAATTGCGAACGTCCAGCGATTGCTCCTACACTAAAGGTGCCAGCCCTGAAAGCTCTTGCTGGTCCTCATCTCCCACTGGTAACCTCTCAAACGAACCACAAACACTTGGGCTCTGAACTTGTTTAGCCTACTAAAACTTCCAACGTACACAGCCTCTCCTGCTCAATCTGGCCAGAGCTCAACACCGAAATTGCGAACGTCCAGCGATTGCTCCTACACTAAAGGTGCCAGCCCTGAAAGCTCTTGCTGGTCCTCATCTCCCACTGGTAACCTCTCAAACGAACCACAAACACTTGGGCTCTGAACTTGTTTAGCCTACTAAAACTTCCAACGTACACAGCCTCTCCTGCTCAATCTGGCCAAAATTCAAAACCAAAATTGCGAACGTCCAGGGATTGCTCCTACACTAAAGGTGCCAGCCCTGAAAGCTCTTGCTGGTCCTCATCTCCCACTGGTAACCTCTCAAACGAACCACAAACACTTGGGCTCGGAACTTGTTTAGCCTACTAAAACTTCCAACGTACACAGCCTCTCCTGCTCAATCTGGCCAAAATTCAACACCGGAATTGCGAACGTCCAGCAATTGCTCCTACACTAAAGGTGCCAGCCCTGAAAGCTCTTGCTGGTCCTCATCTCCCACTGGTAACCTCTCAAACGAACCACAAACACTTGGGCTCGGAACTTGTTTAGCCTACTAAAACTTCCAACGTACACAGCCTCTCCTGCTCAATCTGGCCAGAGCTCAACACCGGAATTGCGAACGTCCAGCGATTGCTCCTACATTAAAGCTACCAGCCCTGAAAGCTCTTGCTGGTCCTCATCTCCCACTGGTAACCTCTCAAACGAACCACAAACACTTGGGCTCTGAACTTGTTTAGCCTACTAAAACTTCCAACGTACACAGCCTCTCCTGCTCAATTTGGCCAGAGCTCAACTCCGGAATCGCGAACGTCCAGCGATTGCTCCTACACTAAAGGTGCCAGCCCTGAAAGCTCTTGCTGGTCCTCATCTCCCACTGGTAACCTCTCAAACGAACCACAAACACTTGGGCTCGGAACTTGTTTAGCCTACTAAAACTTCCAACGTACACAGCCTCTCCTGCTCAATCTGGCCAGAGCTCAACACCAGAATTGCGAACGTCCAGCGATTGCTCCTACACTAAAGGTGCCAGCCCTGAAAGCTCTTGCTGGTCCTCATCTCCCACTGGTAAACTCTCAAACGAACCACAAACACTTGGGCTCTGAACTTGTTTAGCCTACTAAAACTTCCAACGTACACAGCCTCGCCTGCTCAATCTGGCCAGAGCTCAACACCGGAATTGCGAACGTCCAGGGATTGCTCCTACACTAAAGGTGCCAGCCCTGAAAGCTCTTGCTGGTCCTCATCTCCCACTGGTAACCTCTCAAACGAACCACAAACACTTGGGCTCTGAACTTGTTTAGCCTACTAAAACTTCCAACGTACACAGCCTCGCCTGCTCAATCTGGCCAGAGCTCAACACCGAAATTGCGAACGTCCAGGGATTGCTCCTACACTAAAGGTGCCAGCCCTGAAAGCTCTTGCTGGTCCTCATCTCCCACTGGTAACCTCTCAAACGAACCACAAACACTTGGGCTCGGAACTTGTTTAGCCTACTAAAACTTCCAACGTACACAGCCTCTCCTGCTCAATCTGGCCAAAATTCAACACCGGAATTGCGAACGTCCAGGGATTGCTCCTACACTAAAGGTGCCAGCCCTGAAAGCTCTTGCTGGTCCTCATCTCCCACTGGTAACCTCTCAAACGAACCACAAACACTTGGGCTCTGAACTTGTTTAGCCTACTAAAACTTCCAACGTATACAGCCTCTCCTGCTCAATCTGGCCAAAATTCAACACCGGAATTGCGAACGTCCAGGGATTGCTCCTACACTAAAGGTGCCAGCCCTGAAAGCTCTTGCTGGTCCTCATCTCCCACTGGTAACCTCTCAAACGAACCACAAGCACTTGGGCTCTGAACTTGTTTAGCCTACTAAAAATTCCAACGTACACTCCCTCGCCTGCTCAATCTGGCCAGAGCTCAACACCGGAATTGCGAACGTCCAGCGATTGCTCCTACACTAAAGGTGCCAGCCCTGAAAGCTCTTGCTGGTCCTCATCTCCCACTGGTAAACTCTCAAACGAACCACAAACACTTGGGCTCTGAACTTGTTTAGCCTACTAAAACTTCCAACGTACACAGCCTCGCCTGCTCAATCTGGCCAGAGCTCAACACCGAAATTGCGAACGTCCAGGGATTGCTCCTACACTAAAGGTGCCAGCCCTGAAAGCTCTTGCTGGTCCTCATCTCCCACTGGTAACCTCTCAAACGAACCACAAACACTTGGGCTCTGAACTTGTTTAGCCTACTAAAACTTCCAACGTACACAGCCTCGCCTGCTCAATCTGGCCAAAATTCAACACCGAAATTGCGAACGTCCAGGGATTGCTCCTACACTAAAGGTGCCAGCCCTGAAAGCTCTTGCTGGTCCTCATCTCCCACTGGTAACCTCTCAAACGAACCACAAACACTTGGGCTCTGAACTTGTTTAGCCTACTAAAACTTCCAACGTACACTCCCTCGCCTGCTCAATCTGGCCAGAGCTCAACACCGGAATTGCGAACGTCCAGCGATTGCTCCTACACTAAAGGTGCCAGCCCTGAAAGCTCTTGCTGGTCCTCATCTCCCACTGGTAAACTCTCAAACGAACCACAAACACTTGGGCTCTGAACTTGTTTAGCCTACTAAAACTTCCAACGTACACAGCCTCTCCTGCTCAATCTGGCCAGAGCTCAACACCGGAATTGCGAACGTCCAGCGATTGCTCCTACACTAAAGGTGCCAGCCCTGAAAGCTCTTGCTGGTCCTCATCTCCCACTGGTAAACTCTCAAACGAACCACAAACACTTGGGCTCTGAACTTGTTTAGCCTACTAAAACTTCCAACGTACACAGCCTCTCCTGCTCAATTATGACAGAGCTCAACACCGGAATCGCGAACGTCCAGGGATTGCTCCTACACTAAAGGTGCCAGCCCTGAAAGCTCTTGCTGGTCCTCATCTCCCACTGGTAACCTCTCAAACGAACCACAAACACTTGGGCTCGGACCTTGTTTAGCCTACTAAAACTTCCAACGTACACTCCCTCGCCTGCTCAATCTGGCCAGAGCTCAACACCGAAATTGTGAACGTCCAGCGATTGCTCCTACACTAAAGGTGCCAGCCCTGAAAGCTCTTGCTGGTCCTCATCTCCCACTGGTAACCTCTCAAACGAACCACAAACACTTGGGCTCTGAACTTGTTTAGCCTAGTAAAACTTCTAACGTACACAGCCTCTCCTGCTCAATCTGTCCAAAATTCAACACCGAAATTGCGAACGTCCAGCGATTGCTCCTACACTAAAGGTGCTAGCCCTGAAAGCTCTTGCTGGTCCTCATCTCCCACTGGTAACCTCTCAAACGAACCACAAACACTTGGGCTCGGAACTTGTTTAGCCTACTAAAACTTCCAACGTACACAGCCTCTCCTGCTCAATCTGGCCAAAATTCAACACCGAAATTGCGAACGTCCAGCGATTGCTCCTACACTAAAGGTGCTAGCCATCAAAGCTCTTGCTGGTCCTCCTCTCCCTCTGGTAACCTCTCAAACGAACCACAAACACTTGGGCTCTGAACTTGTTTAGCCTACTAAAACTTCCAACGTACACAGCCTCGCCTACTCATTCTGGCCAGAGCTCAACACCGGAATTGCGAACGTCCAGGGATTGCTCCTACACTAAAGGTGCCAGCCCTGAAAGCTCTTGCTGGTCCTCATCTCCCACTGGTAACCTCTCAAACGAACCACAAACACTTGGGCTCTGAACTTGTTTAGCCTACTAAAACTTCCAACGTACACTCCCTCGCCTGCTCAATCTGGCCAGAGCTCAACACCGGAATTGCGAACGTCCAGCGATTGCTCCTACACTAAAGGTGCCAGCCCTGAAAGCTCTTGCTGGTCCTCATCTCCCACTGGTAACCTCTCAAACGAACCACAAACACTTGGGCTCGGAACTTGTTTAGCCTACTAAAACTTCCAACGTACACAGCCTCTCCTGCTCAATCTGGCCAAAATTCAACACCGGAATTGCGAACGTCCAGGGATTGCTCCTACACTAAAGGTGCCAGCCCTGAAAGCTCTTGCTGGTCCTCATCTCCCACTGGTAACCTCTCAAACGAACCACAAACACTTGGGCTCTGAACTTGTTTAGCCTACTAAAACTTCCAACGTACACAGCCTCTCCTGCTCAATCTGGCCAAAATTCAAAACCAAAATTGCGAACGTACAGGGATTGCTCCTACACTAAAGGTGCCAGCCCTGAAAGCTCTTGCTGGTCCTCATCTCCCACTGGTAACCTCTCAAACGAACCACAAACACTTGGGCTCGGAACTTGTTTAGCCTACTAAAACTTCCAACGTACACAGCCTCTCCTGCTCAATCTGGCCAAAATTCAACACCGGAATTGCGAACGTCCAGCAATTGCTCCTACACTAAAGGTGCCAGCCCTGAAAGCTCTTGCTGGTCCTCATCTCCCACTGGTAACCTCTCAAACGAACCACAAACACTTGGGCTCGGAACTTGTTTAGCCTACTAAAACTTCCAACGTACACAGCCTCTCCTGCTCAATCTGGCCAGAGCTCAACACCGGAATTGCGAACGTCCAGCGATTGCTCCTACATTAAAGCTACCAGCCCTGAAAGCTCTTGCTGGTCCTCATCTCCCACTGGTAACCTCTCAAACGAACCACAAACACTTGGGCTCGGAACTTGTTTAGCCTACTAAAACTTCCAACGTACACAGCCTCTCCTGCTCAATTTGGCCAGAGCTCAACTCCGGAATCGCGAACGTCCAGCGATTGCTCCTACACTAAAGGTGCCAGCCCTGAAAGCTCTTGCTGGTCCTCATCTCCCACTGGTAACCTCTCAAACGAACCACAAACACTTGGGCTCGGAACTTGTTTAGCCTACTAAAACTTCCAACGTACACAGCCTCTCCTGCTCAATCTGGCCAGAGCTCAACACCGGAATTGCGAACGTCCAGCGATTGCTCCTACACTAAAGGTGCCAGCCCTGAAAGCTCTTGCTGGTCCTCATCTCCCACTGGTAACCTCTCAAACGAACCACAAACACTTGGGCTCTGAACTTGTTTAGCCTACTAAAACTTCCAACGTACACAGCCTCGCCTGCTCAATCTGGCCAGAGCTCAACACCGGAATTGCGAACGTCCAGGGATTGCTCCTACACTAAAGGTGCCAGCCCTGAAAGCTCTTGCTGGTCCTCATCTCCCACTGGTAACCTCTCAAACGAACCACAAACACTTGGGCTCTGAACTTGTTTAGCCTACTAAAACTTCCAACGTACACAGCCTCTCCTGCTCAATCTGGCCAAAATTCAAAACCAAAATTGCGAACGTCCAGCGATTGCTCCTACACTAAAGGTGCCAGCCCTGAAAGCTCTTGCTGGTCCTCATCTCCCACTGGTAACCTCTCAAACGAACCACAAACACTTGGGCTCTGAACTTGTTTAGCCTACTAAAACTTCCAACGTACACAGCCTCTCCTGCTCAATCTGGCCAAAATTCAACACCGAAATTGCGAACGTCCAGGGATTGCTCCTACACTAAAGGTGCCAGCCCTGAAAGCTCTTGCTGGTCCTCATCTCCCACTGGTAACCTCTCAAACGAACCACAAACACTTGGGCTCTGAACTTGTTTAGCCTACTAAAACTTCCAACGTACACAGCCTCTCCTGCTCAATCTGGCCAAAATTCAACACCGGAATTGCGAACGTCCAGGGATTGCTCCTACACTAAAGGTGCCAGCCCTGAAAGCTCTTGCTGGTCCTCATCTCCCACTGGTAACCTCTCAAACGAACCACAAACACTTGGGCTCTGAACTTGTTTAGCCTACTAAAACTTCCAACGTACACTCCCTCGCCTGCTCAATCTGGCCAGAGCTCAACACCGGAATTGCGAACGTCCAGCGATTGCTCCTACACTAAAGGTGCCAGCCCTGAAAGCTCTTGCTGGTCCTCATCTCCCACTGGTAAACTCTCAAACGAACCACAAACACTTGGGCTCTGAACTTGTTTAGCCTACTAAAACTTCCAACGTACACAGCCTCGCCTGCTCAATCTGGCCAGAGCTCAACACCGAAATTGCGAACGTCCAGGGATTGCTCCTACACTAAAGGTGCCAGCCCTGAAAGCTCTTGCTGGTCCTCATCTCCCACTGGTAACCTCTCAAACGAACCACAAACACTTGGGCTCGGAACTTGTTTAGCCTACTAAAACTTCCAACGTACACAGCCTCTCCTGCTCAATCTGGCCAAAATTCAACACCGGAATTGCGAACGTCCAGGGATTGCTCCTACACTAAAGGTGCCAGCCCTGAAAGCTCTTGCTGGTCCTCATCTCCCACTGGTAACCTCTCAAACGAACCACAAACACTTGGGCTCTGAACTTGTTTAGCCTACTAAAACTTCCAACGTACACTCCCTCGCCTGCTCAATCTGGCCAGAGCTCAACACCGGAATTGCGAACGTCCAGCGATTGCTCCTACACTAAAGGTGCCAGCCCTGAAAGCTCTTGCTGGTCCTCATCTCCCACTGGTAAACTCTCAAACGAACCACAAACACTTGGGCTCTGAACTTGTTTAGCCTACTAAAACTTCCAACGTACACAGCCTCTCCTGCTCAATCTGGCCAGAGCTCAACACCGGAATTGCGAACGTCCAGCGATTGCTCCTACACTAAAGGTGCCAGCCCTGAAAGCTCTTGCTGGTCCTCATCTCCCACTGGTAAACTCTCAAACGAACCACAAACACTTGGGCTCTGAACTTGTTTAGCCTACTAAAACTTCCAACGTACACAGCCTCTCCTGCTCAATCTGGCCAGAGCTCAACACCGGAATTGCGAATGTCCAGGGATTGCTCCTACACTAAAGGTGCCAGCCCTGAAAGCTCTTGCTGGTCCTCATCTCCCACTGGTAACCTCTCAAACGAACCACAAACACTTGGGCTCGGAACTTGTTTAGCCTACTAAAACTTCCAACGTACACAGCCTCTCCTGCTCAATCTGGCCAGAGCTCAACACCGGAATTGCGAACGTCCAGCGATTGCTCCTACACTAAAGGTGCCAGCCCTGAAAGCTCTTGCTGGTCCTCATCTCCCACTGGTAACCTCTCAAACGAACCACAAACACTTGGGCTCGGAACTTGTTTAGCCTACTAAAACTTCCAACGTACACAGCCTCTCCTGCTCAATCTGGCCAAAATTCAACACCGAAATAGCGAACGTCCAGCGATTGCTCCTACACTAAAGGTGCCAGCCCTGAAAGCTCTTGCTGGTCCTCATCTCCCACTGGTAACCTCTCAAACGAACCACAAACACTTGGGCTCGGAACTTGTTTAGCCTACTAAAACTTCCAACGTACACAGCCTCTCCTGCTCAATCTGGCCAAAATTCAACACCGGAATTGCGAACGTCCAGGGATTGCTCCTACACTAAAGGTGCCAGCCCTGAAAGCTCTTGCTGGTCCTCATCTCCCACTGGTAACCTCTCAAACGAACCACAAACACTTGGGCTCTGAACTTGTTTAGCCTACTAAAACTTCCAACGTACACAGCCTCTCCTGCTCAATCCGGCCAAAATTCAACACCGGAATTGCGAACGTCCAGCGATTGCTCCTACACTAAAGGTGCCAGCCCTGAAAGCTCTTGCTGGTCCTCATCTCCCACTGGTAAACTCTCAAACGAACCACAAACACTTGGGCTCTGAACTTGTTTAGCCTACTAAAACTTCCAACGTACACAGCCTCTCCTGCTCAATTTGGCCAGAGCTCAACACCGAAATTGCGAACGTCCAGCGATTGCTCCTACACTAAAGGTGCCAGCCCTGAAAGCTCTTGCTGGTCCTCATCTCCCACTGGTAAACTCTCAAACGAACCACAAACACTTGGGCTCTGAACTTGTTTAGCCTACTAAAACTTCCAACGTACACAGCCTCTCCTGCTCAATCTGGCTAAAATTCAACACCGAAATTGCGAACGTCCAGCGATTGCTCCTACACTAAAGGTGCCAGCCCTGAAAGCTCTTGCTGGTCCTCATCTCCCACTGGTAACCTCTCAAACGAACCACAAACACTTGGGCTCTGAACTTGTTTAGCCTACTAAAACTTCCAACGTACACAGCCTCTCCTGCTCAATTTGGCCAGAGCTCAACACCGGAATCACGAACGTCCAGCGATTGCTCCTACACTAAAGGTGCCAGCCCTGAAAGCTCTTGCTGGTCCTCATCTCCCACTGGTAACCTCTCAAACGAACCACAAACACTTGGGCTCTGAACTTGTTTAGCCTACTAAAACTTCCAACGTACACAGCCTCGCCTGCTCAATCTGGCCAGAGCTCAACACCGGAACTGCGAACGTCCAGCGATTGCTCCTACACTAAAGGTGCCAGCCCTGAAAGCTCTTGCTGGTCCTCATCTCCCACTGGTAACCTCTCAAACGAACCACAAACACTTGGGCTCGGAACTTGTTTAGCCTACTAAAACTTCCAACGTACACTCCCTCTCCTGCTCAATTTGGCCAGAGCTAAACTCCGGAATTGCGAACGTCCAGCGATTGCTCCTACACTAAAGGTGCCAGCCCTGAAAGCTCTTGCTGGTCCTCATCTCCCACTGGTAACCTCTCAAACGAACCACAAACACTTGGGCTCGGAACTTGTTTAGCCTACTAAAACTTCCAACGTACACAGCCTCTCCTGCTCAATTTGGCCAGAGCTCAACTCCGGAATCGCGAACGTCCAGCGATTGCTCCTACACTAAAGGTGCCAGCCCTGAAAGCTCTTGCTGGTCCTCATCTCCCACTGGTAACCTCTCAAACGAACCACAAACACTTGGGCTCGGATCTTGTTTAGCTTAGTAAAACTTCCAACGTACACAGCCTCTCCTGCTCAATCTGGCCAGAGCTCAACACCGGAATTGCGAACGTCCAGCCATTGCTCCTACACTAAAGGTGCCAGCCCTGAAAGCTCTTGCTGGTCCTCATCTCCCACTGGTAAACTCTCAAACGAACCACAAACACTTGGGCTCTGAACTTGTTTAGCCTAGTAAAACTTCCAACGTACACTCCCTCGCCTGCTCAATCTGGCCAGAGCTCAACACCGGAATTGCGAACGTCCAGCCATTGCTCCTACACTAAAGGTGCCAGCCCTGAAAGCTCTTGCTGGTCCTCATCTCCCACTGGTAACCTCTCAAACGAACCACAAACACTTGGGCTCTGAACTTGTTTAGCCTACTAAAACTTCCAACGTACACAGCCTCTCCTGCTCAATCTGGCCAAAATTCAAAACCAAAATTGCGAACGTCCAGCGATTGCTCCTACACTAAAGGTGCCAGCCCTGAAAGCTCTTGCTGGTCCTCATCTCCCACTGGTAACCTCTCAAACGAACCACAAACACTTGGGCTCGGAACTTGTTTAGCCTACTAAAACTTCCAACGTACACAGCCTCTCCTGCTCAATCTGGCCAAAATTCAAAACCGAAATTGCGAACGTCCAGGGATTGCTCCTACACTAAAGGTGCCAGCCCTGAAAGCTCTTGCTGGTCCTCATCTCCCACTGGTAACCTCTCAAACGAACCACAAACACTTGGGCTCTGAACTTGTTTAGCCTACTAAAACTTCCAACGTACACAGCCTCTCCTGCTCAATCTGGCCAAAATTCAACACCGGAATTGCGAACGTCCAGGGATTGCTCCTACACTAAAGGTGCCAGCCCTGAAAGCTCTTGCTGGTCCTCATCTCCCACTGGTAACCTCTCAAACGAACCACAAACACTTGGGCTCTGAACTTGTTTAGCCTAGTAAAACTTCCAACGTACACAGCCTCTCCTGCTCAATCTGGCCAAAATTCAACACCTAAATTGCGAACGTCCAGCGATTGCTCCTACACTAAAGCTGCCAGCCCTGAAAGCTCTTGCTGGTCCTCATCTCCCACTGGTAACCTCTCAAACGAACCACAAACACTTGGGCTCGGAACTTGTTTAGCCTACTAAAACTTCCAACGTACACAGCCTCTCCTGCTCAATCTGGCCAAAATTCAACACCGAAATTGCGAACGTCCAGCGATTGCTCCTACACTAAAGGTGCCAGCCCTGAAAGCTCTTGCTGGTCCTCATCTCCCACTGGTAAACTCTCAAACGAACCACAAACACTTGGGCTCTGAACTTGTTTAGCCTACTAAAACTTCCAACGTACACAGCCTCTCCTGCTCAATCTGGCCAGAGCTCAACACCGGAATTGCGAACGTCCAGCGATTGCTCCTACACTAAAGGTGCCAGCCCTGAAAGCTCTTGCTGGTCCTCATCTCCCACTGGTAACCTCTCAAACGAACCACAAACACTTGGGCTCTGAACTTGTTTAGCCTACTAAAACTTCCAACGTACACAGCCTCTCCTGCTCAATTTGGCCAGAGCTCAACACCAGAATCGCGAACGTCCAGGGATTGCTCCTACACTAAAGGTGCCAGCCCTGAAAGCTCTTGCTGGTCCTCATCTCCCACTGGTAACCTCTCAAACGAACCACAAACACTTGGGCTCGGACCTTGTTTAGCCTACTAAAACTTCCAACGTACACTCCCTCGCCTGCTCAATCAGGCCAGAGCTCAACACCGGAATTGCGAACGTCCAGCGATTGCTCCTACACTAAAGGTGCCAGCCCTGAAAGCTCTTGCTGGTCCTCATCTCCCACTGGTAACCTCTCAAACGAACCACAAACACTTGGGCTCTGAACTTGTTTTGCCTAGTAAAACTTCTAACGTACACAGCCTCTCCTGCTCAATCTGGCCAAAATTCAACACCGAAATTGCGAACGTCCAGCGATTGCTCCTACACTAAAGGTGCCAGCCCTGAAAGCTCTTGCTGGTCCTCATCTCCCACTGGTAACCTCTCAAACGAACCACAAACACTTGGGCTCGGAACTTGTTTAGCCTACTAAAACTTCCAACGTACACAGCCTCTCCTGCTCAATCTGGCCAAAATTCAACACCGAAATTGCGAACGTCCAGCGATTGCTCCTACACTAAAGGTGCCAGCCCTGAAAGCTCTTGCTGGTCCTCATCTCCCACTGGTAACCTCTCAAACGAACCACAAACACTTGGGCTCTGAACTTGTTTAGCCTACTAAAACTTCCAACGTACACAACCTCTCCTGCTCAATCTGGCCAAAATTCAAAACCGAAATTGCGAACGTCCAGCGATTGCTCCTACACTAAAGGTGCCAGCCATCAAAGCTCTTGCTGGTCCTCATCTCCCACTGGTAACCTCTCAAACGAACCACAAACACTTGGGCTCGGAACTTGTTTAGCCTACTAAAACTTCCAACGTACACAGCCTCTCCTGCTCAATCTGGCCAGAGCTCAACACCGGAATTGCGAACGTCCAGCGATTGCTCCTACACTAAAGGTGCCAGCCCTGAAAGCTCTTGCTGGTCCTCATCTCCCACTGGTAACCTCTCAAACGAACCACAAACACTTGGGCTCTGAACTTGTTTAGCCTACTAAAACTTCCAACGTACACTCCCTCGCCTGCTCAATCTGGCCAGAGCTCAACACCGGAATTGCGAACGTCCAGCGATTGCTCCTACACTAAAGGTGCCAGCCCTGAAAGCTCTTGCTGGTCCTCATCTCCCACTGGTAAACTCTCAAACGAACCACAAACACTTGGGCTCTGAACTTGTTTAGCCTACTAAAACTTCCAACGTACACAGCCTCGCCTGCTCAATCTGGCCAGAGCTCAACACCGAAATTGCGAACGTCCAGCGATTGCTCCTACACTAAAGGTGCCAGCCCTGAAAGCTCTTGCTGGTCCTCATCTCCCACTGGTAACCTCTCAAACGAACCACAAACACTTGGGCTCTGAACTTGTTTAGCCTACTAAAACTTCCAACGTACACTCCCTCGCCTGCTCAATCTGCCCAGAGCTCAACACCGGAATTGCGAACGTCCAGGGATTGCTCCTACACTAAAGGTGCCAGCCCTGAAAGCTCTTGCTGGTCCTCATCTCCCACTGGTAACCTCTCAAACGAACCACAAACACTTGGGCTCTGAACTTGTTTAGCCTACTAAAACTTCCAACGTACACAGCCTCTCCTGCTCAATCTGGCCAAAATTCAACACCGAAATTGCGAACGTCCAGGGATTGCTCCTACACTAAAGGTGCCAGCCCTGAAAGCTCTTGCTGGTCCTCATCTCCCACTGGTAACCTCTCAAACGAACCACAAACACTTGGGCTCTGAACTTGTTTAGCCTACTAAAACTTCCAACGTACACAGCCTCTCCTGCTCAATCTGGCCAGAGCTCAACTCCGGAATTGCGAACGTCCAGCGATTGCTCCTACACTAAAGGTGCCAGCCCTGAAAGCTCTTGCTGGTCCTCATCTCCCACTGGTAACCTCTCAAACGAACCACAAACACTTGGGCTCGGAACTTGTTTAGCCTACTAAAACTTCCAACGTACACAGCCTCTCCTGCTCAATCTGGCCAGAGCTCAACACCGGAATTGCGAACGTCCAGCGATTGCTCCTACACTAAAGGTGCCAGCCCTGAAAGCTCTTGCTGGTCCTCATCTCCCACTGGTAAACTCTCAAACGAACCACAAACACTTGGGCTCTGAACTTGTTTAGCCTACTAAAACTTCCAACGTACACAGCCTCTCCTGCTCAATCTGGCCAGAGCTCAACACCGGAATTGCGAACGTCCAGCGATTGCTCCTACACTAAAGGTGCCAGCCCTGAAAGCTCTTGCTGGTCCTCATCTCCCACTGGTAACCTCTCAAACGAACCACAAACACTTGGGCTCTGAACTTGTTTAGCCTACTAAAACTTCCAACGTACACAGCCTCTCCTGCTCAATCTGGCCAAAATTCAAAACCAAAATTGCGAACGTCCAGCGATTGCTCCTACACTAAAGGTGCCAGCCCTGAAAGCTCTTGCTGGTCCTCATCTCCCACTGGTAACCTCTCAAACGAACCACAAACACTTGGGCTCTGAACTTGTTTAGCCTACTAAAACTTCCAACGTACACAGCCTCTCCTGCTCAATCTGGCCAAAATTCAACACCGGAATTGCGAACGTCCAGGGATTGCTCCTACACTAAAGGTGCCAGCCCTGAAAGCTCTTGCTGGTCCTCATCTCCCACTGGTAACCTCTCAAACGAACCACAAACACTTGGGCTCTGAACTTGTTTAGCCTACTAAAACTTCCAACGTACACAGCCTCTCCTGCTCAATCTGGCCAAAATTCAACACCGAAATTGCGAACGTCCAGCGATTGCTCCTACACTAAAGGTGCCAGCCCTGAAAGCTCTTGCTGGTCCTCATCTCCCACTGGTAACCTCTCAAACGAACCACAAACACTTGGGCTCGGAACTTGTTTATCCTACTAAAACTTCCAACGTACACAGCCTCTCCTGCTCAATCTGGCCAAAATTCAACACCGAAATTGCGAACGTCCAGGGATTGCTCCTACATTAAAGGTGCCAGCCCTGAAAGCTCTTGCTGGTCCTCATCTCCCACTGGTAAACTCTCAAACGAACCACAAACACTTGGGCTCTGAACTTGTTTAGCCTACTAAAACTTCCAACGTACACAGCCTCGCCTGCTCAATCTGGCCAGAGCTCAACACCGGAATTGCGAACGTCCAGCGATTGCTCCTACACTAAAGGTGCCAGCCCTGAAAGCTCTTGCTGGTCCTCATCTCCCACTGGTAACCTCTCAAACGAACCACAAACACTTGGGCTCTGAACTTGTTTAGCCTACTAAAACTTCCAACGTACACAGCCTCTCCTGCTCAATCTGGCCAGAGCTCAACACCGGAATTGCGAACGTCCAGCGATTGCTCCTACACTAAAGGTGCCAGCCCTGAAAGCTCTTGCTGGTCCTCATCTCCCACTGGTAACCTCTCAAACGAACCACAAACACTTGGGCTCTGAACTTGTTTAGCCTACTGAAACTTCCAACGTACACTCCCCTCGCCTGCTCAATCTGGCCAGAGCTCAACACCGGAATTGCGAACGTCCAGCGATTGCTCCTACACTAAAGGTGCCAGCCCTGAAAGCTCTTGCTGGTCCTCATCTCCCACTGGTAACCTCTCAAACGAACCACAAACACTTGGGCTCGGAACTTGTTTAGCCTACTAAAACTTCCAACGTACACAGCCTCTCCTGCTCAATCTGGCCAGAGCTCAACACCGAAATCGCGAACGTCCAGCGATTGCTCCTACACTAAAGGTGCCAGCCCTGAAAGCTCTTGCTGGTCCTCATCTCCCACTGGTAACCTCTCAAACGAACCACAAACACTTGGGCTCTGAACTTGTTTAGCCTACTAAAACTTCCAACGTACACAGCCTCTCCTGCTCAATCTGGCCAAAATTCAACACCGGAATTGCGAACGTCCAGCCATTGCTCCTACACTAAAGGTGCCAGCCCTGAAAGCTCTTGCTGGTCCTCATCTCCCACTGGTAACCTCTCAAACGAACCACAAACACTTGGGCTCTGAACTTGTTTAGCCTACTAAAACTTCCAACGTACACAGCCTCTCCTGCTCAATCTGGCCAAAATTCAACACCGAAATTGCGAACGTCCAGCGATTGCTCCTACACTAAAGCTGCCAGCCCTGAAAGCTCTTGCTGGTCCTCATCTCCCACTGGTAACCTCTCAAACGAACCACAAACACTTGGGCTCGGAACTTGTTTAGCCTACTAAAACTTCCAACGTACACAGCCTCTCCTGCTCAATCTGGCCAAAATTCAACACCGAAATTGCGAACGTCCAGCGATTGCTCCTACACTAAAGGTGCCAGCCCTGAAAGCTCTTGCTGGTCCTCATCTCCCACTGGTAAACTCTCAAACGAACCACAAACACTTGGGCTCTGAACTTGTTTAGCCTACTAAAACTTCCAACGTACACAGCCTCTCCTGCTCAATCTGGCCAGAGCTCAACACCGGAATTGCGAACGTCCAGCGATTGCTCCTACACTAAAGGTGCCAGCCCTGAAAGCTCTTGCTGGTCCTCATCTCCCACTGGTAACCTCTCAAACGAACCACAAACACTTGGGCTCTGAACTTGTTTAGCCTACTAAAACTTCCAACGTACACAGCCTCTCCTGCTCAATTTGGCCAGAGCTCAACACCAGAATCGCGAACGTCCAGGGATTGCTCCTACACTAAAGGTGCCAGCCCTGAAAGCTCTTGCTGGTCCTCATCTCCCACTGGTAACCTCTCAAACGAACCACAAACACTTGGGCTCGGACCTTGTTTAGCCTACTAAAACTTCCAACGTACACTCCCTCGCCTGCTCAATCAGGCCAGAGCTCAACACCGGAATTGCGAACGTCCAGCGATTGCTCCTACACTAAAGGTGCCAGCCCTGAAAGCTCTTGCTGGTCCTCATCTCCCACTGGTAACCTCTCAAACGAACCACAAACACTTGGGCTCTGAACTTGTTTTGCCTAGTAAAACTTCTAACGTACACAGCCTCTCCTGCTCAATCTGGCCAAAATTCAACACCGAAATTGCGAACGTCCAGCGATTGCTCCTACACTAAAGGTGCCAGCCCTGAAAGCTCTTGCTGGTCCTCATCTCCCACTGGTAACCTCTCAAACGAACCACAAACACTTGGGCTCGGAACTTGTTTAGCCTACTAAAACTTCCAACGTACACAGCCTCTCCTGCTCAATCTGGCCAAAATTCAACACCGAAATTGCGAACGTCCAGCGATTGCTCCTACACTAAAGGTGCCAGCCCTGAAAGCTCTTGCTGGTCCTCATCTCCCACTGGTAACCTCTCAAACGAACCACAAACACTTGGGCTCTGAACTTGTTTAGCCTACTAAAACTTCCAACGTACACAGCCTCTCCTGCTCAATCTGGCCAAAATTCAAAACCGAAATTGCGAACGTCCAGCGATTGCTCCTACACTAAAGGTGCCAGCCCTGAAAGCTCTTGCTGGTCCTCATCTCCCACTGGTAACCTCTCAAACGAACCACAAACACTTGGGCTCGGAACTTGTTTAGCCTACTAAAACTTCCAACGTACACAGCCTCTCCTGCTCAATCTGGCCAAAATTCAACACCGGAATTGCGAACGTCCAGGGATTGCTCCTACACTAAAGGTGCCAGCCCTGAAAGCTCTTGCTGGTCCTCATCTCCCACTGGTAACCTCTCAAACGAACCACAAACACTTGGGCTCTGAACTTGTTTAGCCTACTAAAACTTCCAACGTACACTCCCTCGCCTGCTCAATCTGGCCAGAGCTCAACACCGGAATTGCGAACGTCCAGCGATTGCTCCTACACTAAAGGTGCCAGCCCTGAAAGCTCTTGCTGGTCCTCATCTCCCACTGGTAAACTCTCAAACGAACCACAAACACTTGGGCTCTGAACTTGTTTAGCCTACTAAAACTTCCAACGTACACAGCCTCGCCTGCTCAATCTGGCCAGAGCTCAACACCGAAATTGCGAACGTCCAGCGATTGCTCCTACACTAAAGGTGCCAGCCCTGAAAGCTCTTGCTGGTCCTCATCTCCCACTGGTAACCTCTCAAACGAACCACAAACACTTGGGCTCTGAACTTGTTTAGCCTACTAAAACTTCCAACGTACACTCCCTCGCCTGCTCAATCTGCCCAGAGCTCAACACCGGAATTGCGAACGTCCAGGGATTGCTCCTACACTAAAGGTGCCAGCCCTGAAAGCTCTTGCTGGTCCTCATCTCCCACTGGTAACCTCTCAAACGAACCACAAACACTTGGGCTCTGAACTTGTTTAGCCTACTAAAACTTCCAACGTACACAGCCTCTCCTGCTCAATCTGGCCAAAATTCAACACCGAAATTGCGAACGTCCAGGGATTGCTCCTACACTAAAGGTGCCAGCCCTGAAAGCTCTTGCTGGTCCTCATCTCCCACTGGTAACCTCTCAAACGAACCACAAACACTTGGGCTCTGAACTTGTTTAGCCTACTAAAACTTCCAACGTACACAGCCTCTCCTGCTCAATCTGGCCAGAGCTCAACTCCGGAATTGCGAACGTCCAGCGATTGCTCCTACACTAAAGGTGCCAGCCCTGAAAGCTCTTGCTGGTCCTCATCTCCCACTGGTAACCTCTCAAACGAACCACAAACACTTGGGCTCGGAACTTGTTTAGCCTACTAAAACTTCCAACGTACACAGCCTCTCCTGCTCAATCTGGCCAGAGCTCAACACCGGAATTGCGAACGTCCAGCGATTGCTCCTACACTAAAGGTGCCAGCCCTGAAAGCTCTTGCTGGTCCTCATCTCCCACTGGTAAACTCTCAAACGAACCACAAACACTTGGGCTCTGAACTTGTTTAGCCTACTAAAACTTCCAACGTACACAGCCTCTCCTGCTCAATCTGGCCAGAGCTCAACACCGGAATTGCGAACGTCCAGCGATTGCTCCTACACTAAAGGTGCCAGCCCTGAAAGCTCTTGCTGGTCCTCATCTCCCACTGGTAACCTCTCAAACGAACCACAAACACTTGGGCTCTGAACTTGTTTAGCCTACTAAAACTTCCAACGTACACAGCCTCTCCTGCTCAATCTGGCCAAAATTCAAAACCAAAATTGCGAACGTCCAGCGATTGCTCCTACACTAAAGGTGCCAGCCCTGAAAGCTCTTGCTGGTCCTCATCTCCCACTGGTAACCTCTCAAACGAACCACAAACACTTGGGCTCTGAACTTGTTTAGCCTACTAAAACTTCCAACGTACACAGCCTCTCCTGCTCAATCTGGCCAAAATTCAACACCGGAATTGCGAACGTCCAGGGATTGCTCCTACACTAAAGGTGCCAGCCCTGAAAGCTCTTGCTGGTCCTCATCTCCCACTGGTAACCTCTCAAACGAACCACAAACACTTGGGCTCTGAACTTGTTTAGCCTACTAAAACTTCCAACGTACACAGCCTCTCCTGCTCAATCTGGCCAAAATTCAACACCGAAATTGCGAACGTCCAGCGATTGCTCCTACACTAAAGGTGCCAGCCCTGAAAGCTCTTGCTGGTCCTCATCTCCCACTGGTAACCTCTCAAACGAACCACAAACACTTGGGCTCGGAACTTGTTTAGCCTACTAAAACTTCCAACGTACACAGCCTCTCCTGCTCAATCTGGCCAAAATTCAACACCGAAATTGCGAACGTCCAGGGATTGCTCCTACATTAAAGGTGCCAGCCCTGAAAGCTCTTGCTGGTCCTCATCTCCCACTGGTAAACTCTCAAACGAACCACAAACACTTGGGCTCTGAACTTGTTTAGCCTACTAAAACTTCCAACGTACACAGCCTCGCCTGCTCAATCTGGCCAGAGCTCAACACCGGAATTGCGAACGTCCAGCGATTGCTCCTACACTAAAGGTGCCAGCCCTGAAAGCTCTTGCTGGTCCTCATCTCCCACTGGTAACCTCTCAAACGAACCACAAACACTTGGGCTCTGAACTTGTTTAGCCTACTAAAACTTCCAACGTACACAGCCTCTCCTGCTCAATCTGGCCAGAGCTCAACACCGGAATTGCGAACGTCCAGCGATTGCTCCTACACTAAAGGTGCCAGCCCTGAAAGCTCTTGCTGGTCCTCATCTCCCACTGGTAAACTCTCAAACGAACCACAAACACTTGGGCTCTGAACTTGTTTAGCCTACTGAAACTTCCAACGTACACTCCCTCGCCTGCTCAATCTGGCCAGAGCTCAACACCGGAATTGCGAACGTCCAGCGATTGCTCCTACACTAAAGGTGCCAGCCCTGAAAGCTCTTGCTGGTCCTCATCTCCCACTGGTAACCTCTCAAACGAACCACAAACACTTGGGCTCGGAACTTGTTTAGCCTACTAAAACTTCCAACGTACACAGCCTCTCCTGCTCAATCTGGCCAGAGCTCAACACCGAAATCGCGAACGTCCAGCGATTGCTCCTACACTAAAGGTGCCAGCCCTGAAAGCTCTTGCTGGTCCTCATCTCCCACTGGTAACCTCTCAAACGAACCACAAACACTTGGGCTCTGAACTTGTTTAGCCTACTAAAACTTCCAACGTACACAGCCTCTCCTGCTCAATCTGGCCAAAATTCAACACCGGAATTGCGAACGTCCAGCCATTGCTCCTACACTAAAGGTGCCAGCCCTGAAAGCTCTTGCTGGTCCTCATCTCCCACTGGTAACCTCTCAAACGAACCACAAACACTTGGGCTCTGAACTTGTTTAGCCTACTAAAACTTCCAACGTACACTCCCTCGCCTGCTCAATCTGCCCAGAGCTCAACACCGGAATTGCGAACGTCCAGGGATTGCTCCTACACTAAAGGTGCCAGCCCTGAAAGCTCTTGCTGGTCCTCATCTCCCACTGGTAACCTCTCAAACGAACCACAAACACTTGGGCTCTGAACTTGTTTAGCCTACTAAAACTTCCAACGTACACAGCCTCTCCTGCTCAATCTGGCCAAAATTCAACACCGAAATTGCGAACGTCCAGGGATTGCTCCTACACTAAAGGTGCCAGCCCTGAAAGCTCTTGCTGGTCCTCATCTCCCACTGGTAACCTCTCAAACGAACCACAAACACTTGGGCTCGGAACTTGTTTAGCCTACTAAAACTTCCAACGTACACAGCCTCTCCTGCTCAATCTGGCCAGAGCTCAACTCCGGAATTGCGAACGTCCAGCGATTGCTCCTACACTAAAGGTGCCAGCCCTGAAAGCTCTTGCTGGTCCTCATCTCCCACTGGTAACCTCTCAAACGAACCACAAACACTTGGGCTCGGAACTTGTTTAGCCTACTAAAACTTCCAACGTACACTCCCTCGCCTGCTCAATCTGGCCAGAGCTCAACACCGGAATTGCGAACGTCCAGCGATTGCTCCTACACTAAAGGTGCCAGCCCTGAAAGCTCTTGCTGGTCCTCATCTCCCACTGGTAAACTCTCAAACGAACCACAAACACTTGGGCTCTGAACTTGTTTAGCCTACTAAAACTTCCAACGTACACAGCCTCTCCTGCTCAATCTGGCCAGAGCTCAACACCGGAATTGCGAACGTCCAGCGATTGCTCCTACACTAAAGGTGCCAGCCCTGAAAGCTCTTGCTGGTCCTCATCTCCCACTGGTAACCTCTCAAACGAACCACAAACACTTGGGCTCTGAACTTGTTTAGCCTACTAAAACTTCCAACGTACACAGCCTCTCCTGCTCAATCTGGCCAAAATTCAAAACCAAAATTGCGAACGTCCAGCGATTGCTCCTACACTAAAGGTGCCAGCCCTGAAAGCTCTTGCTGGTCCTCATCTCCCACTGGTAACCTCTCAAACGAACCACAAACACTTGGGCTCTGAACTTGTTTAGCCTACTAAAACTTCCAACGTACACAGCCTCTCCTGCTCAATCTGGCCAAAATTCAACACCGGAATTGCGAACGTCCAGGGATTGCTCCTACACTAAAGGTGCCAGCCCTGAAAGCTCTTGCTGGTCCTCATCTCCCACTGGTAACCTCTCAAACGAACCACAAACACTTGGGCTCTGAACTTGTTTAGCCTACTAAAACTTCCAACGTACACAGCCTCTCCTGCTCAATCTGGCCAAAATTCAACACCGAAATTGCGAACGTCCAGCGATTGCTCCTACACTAAAGGTGCCAGCCCTGAAAGCTCTTGCTGGTCCTCATCTCCCACTGGTAACCTCTCAAACGAACCACAAACACTTGGGCTCGGAACTTGTTTAGCCTACTAAAACTTCCAACGTACACAGCCTCTCCTGCTCAATCTGGCCAAAATTCAACACCGAAATTGCGAACGTCCAGGGATTGCTCCTACATTAAAGGTGCCAGCCCTGAAAGCTCTTGCTGGTCCTCATCTCCCACTGGTAAACTCTCAAACGAACCACAAACACTTGGGCTCTGAACTTGTTTAGCCTACTAAAACTTCCAACGTACACAGCCTCGCCTGCTCAATCTGGCCAGAGCTCAACACCGGAATTGCGAACGTCCAGCGATTGCTCCTACACTAAAGGTGCCAGCCCTGAAAGCTCTTGCTGGTCCTCATCTCCCACTGGTAACCTCTCAAACGAACCACAAACACTTGGGCTCTGAACTTGTTTAGCCTACTAAAACTTCCAACGTACACTCCCTCTCCTGCTCAATCTGGCCAGAGCTCAACACCGGAATTGCGAACGTCCAGCGATTGCTCCTACACTAAAGGTGCCAGCCCTGAAAGCTCTTGCTGGTCCTCATCTCCCACTGGTAACCTCTCAAACGAACCACAAACACTTGGGCTCTGAACTTGTTTAGCCTACTGAAACTTCCAACGTACACTCCCTCGCCTGCTCAATCTGGCCAGAGCTCAACACCGGAATTGCGAACGTCCAGCGATTGCTCCTACACTAAAGGTGCCAGCCCTGAAAGCTCTTGCTGGTCCTCATCTCCCACTGGTAACCTCTCAAACGAACCACAAACACTTGGGCTCGGAACTTGTTTAGCCTACTAAAACTTCCAACGTACACAGCCTCTCCTGCTCAATCTGGCCAGAGCTCAACACCGAAATCGCGAACGTCCAGCGATTGCTCCTACACTAAAGGTGCCAGCCCTGAAAGCTCTTGCTGGTCCTCATCTCCCACTGGTAACCTCTCAAACGAACCACAAACACTTGGGCTCTGAACTTGTTTAGCCTACTAAAACTTCCAACGTACACAGCCTCTCCTGCTCAATCTGGCCAAAATTCAACACCGGAATTGCGAACGTCCAGCCATTGCTCCTACACTAAAGGTGCCAGCCCTGAAAGCTCTTGCTGGTCCTCATCTCCCACTGGTAACCTCTCAAACGAACCACAAACACTTGGGCTCTGAACTTGTTTAGCCTACTAAAACTTCCAACGTACACTCCCTCTCCTGCTCAATTTGGCCAGAGCTCAACACCGGAATCACGAACGTCCAGCGATTGCTCCTACACTAAAGGTGCCAGCCCTGAAAGCTCTTGCTGGTCCTCATCTCCCACTGGTAACCTCTCAAACGAACCACAAACACTTGGGCTCTGAACTTGTTTAGCCTACTAAAACTTCCAACGTACACAGCCTCTCCTGCTCAATCTGGCCAGAGCTCAACACCGGAATTGCGAACGTCCAGCCATTGCTCCTACACTAAAGGTGCCAGCCCTGAAAGCTCTTGCTGGTCCTCATCTCCCACTGGTAACCTCTCAAACGAACCACAAACACTTGGGCTCTGAACTTGTTTAGCCTACTAAAACTTCCAACGTACACAGCCTCTCCTGCTCAATCTGGCCAGAGCTCAACACCGGAATTGCGAACGTCCAGGGATTGCTCCTACACTAAAGGTGCCAGCCCTGAAAGCTCTTGCTGGTCCTCATCTCCCACTGGTAAACTCTCAAACGAACCACAAACACGTGGGCTCTGAACTTGTTTAGCCTACTAAAACTTCCAACGTACACAGCCTCGCCTGCTCAATCTGGCCAGAGCTCAACACCGGAATTGCGAACGTCCAGCGATTGCTCCTACACTAAAGGTGCCAGCCCTGAAAGCTCTTGCTGGTCCTCATCTCCCACTGGTAACCTCTCAAACGAACCACAAACACTTGTGCTCTGAACTTGTTTAGCCTACTAAAACTTCCAACGTACACAGCCTCTCCTGCTCAATCTGGCCAAAATTCAAAACCAAAATTACGAACGTCAAGCGATTGCTCCTACACTAAAGGTGCCAGCCCTGAAAGCTCTTGCTGGTCCTCATCTCCCACTGGTAACCTCTCAAACGAACCACAAACACTTGGGCTCTGAACTTGTTTAGCCTACTAAAACTTCCAACGTACACTCCCTCTCCTGCTCAATTTGGCCACAGCTCAACACCGGAATCACCAACGTCCAGCGATTGCTCCTACACTAAAGGTGCCAGCCCTGAAAGCTCTTGCTGGTCCTCATCTCCCACTGGTAACCTCTCAAACGAACCACAAACACTTGGGCTCTGAACTTGTTTAGCCTACTAAAACTTCCAACGTACACTCCCTCGCCTGCTCAATCTGGCCAGAGCTCAACACCGGAATTGCGAACGTCCAGCGATTGCTCCTACACTAAAGGTGCCAGCCCTGAAAGCTCTTGCTGGTCCTCATCTCCCACTGGTAACCTCTCAAACGAACCACAAACACTTGGGCTCGGAACTTGTTTAGCCTAGTAAAACTTCCAACGTACACAGCCTCTCCTGCTCAATCTGGCCAGAGCTCAACACCGGAATTGCGAACGTCCAGCCATTGCTCCTACACTAAAGGTGCCAGCCCTGAAAGCTCTTGCTGGTCCTCATCTCCCACTGGTAAACTCTCAAACGAACCACAAACACTTGGGCTCTGAACTTGTTTAGCCTACTAAAACTTCCAACGTACACTCCCTCGCCTGCTCAATCTGGCCAGAGCTCAACACCGGAATTGCGAACGTCCAGGGATTGCTCCTACACTAAAGGTGCCAGCCCTGAAAGCTCTTGCTGGTCCTCATCTCCCACTGGTAAACTCTCAAACGAACCACAAACACTTGGGCTCTGAACTTGTTTAGCCTACTAAAACTTCCAACGTACACAGCCTCTCCTGCTCAATCTGGCCAAAATTCAAAACCAAAATTGCGAACGTCCAGCGATTGCTCCTACACTAAAGGTGCCAGCCCTGAAAGCTCTTGCTGGTCCTCATCTCCCACTGGTAACCTCTCAAACGAACCACAAACACTTGGGCTCGGAACTTGTTTAGCCTACTAAAACTTCCAACGTACACTCCCTCGCCTGCTCAATCTGGCCAAAATTCAAAACCGAAATTGCGAACGTCCAGGGATTGCTCCTACACTAAAGGTGCCAGCCCTGAAAGCTCTTGCTGGTCCTCATCTCCCACTGGTAACCTCTCAAACGAACCACAAACACGTGGGCTCTGAACTTGTTTAGCCTACTAAAACTTCCAACGTACACAGCCTCGCCTGCTCAATCTGGCCAGAGCTCAACACCGGAATTGCGAACGTCCAGCGATTGCTCCTACACTAAAGGTGCCAGCCCTGAAAGCTCTTGCTGGTCCTCATCTCCCACTGGTAACCTCTCAAACGAACCACAAACACTTGGGCTCTGAACTTGTTTAGCCTACTAAAACTTCCAACGTACACAGCCTCTCCTGCTCAATCTGGCCAAAATTCAACACCGAAATTGCGAACGTCCAGCGATTGCTCCTACACTAAAGGTGCCAGCCCTGAAAGCTCTTGCTGGTCCTCATCTCCCACTGGTAACCTCTCAAACGAACCACAAACACTTGGGCTCGGAACTTGTTTAGCCTACTAAAACTTCCAACGTACACAGCCTCTCCTGCTCAATCTGGCCAGAGCTCAACACCGGAATTGCGAACGTCCAGCCATTGCTCCTACACTAAAGGTGCCAGCCCTGAAAGCTCTTGCTGGTCCTCATCTCCCACTGGTAACCTCTCAAACGAACCACAAACACTTGGGCTCTGAACTTGTTTAGCCTACTAAAACTTCCAACGTACACAGCCTCTTCTGCTCAATCTGGCCAGAGCTCAACACCGGAATTGCGAACGTCCAGCGATTGCTCCTACACTAAAGGTGCCAGCCCTGAAAGCTCTTGCTGGTCCTCATCTCCCACTGGTAACCTCTCAAACGAACCACAAACACTTGGGCTCTGAACTTGTTTAGCCTACTAAAACTTCCAACGTACACAGCCTCTCCTGCTCAATCTGGCCAAAATTCAACACCGAAATTGCGAACGTCCAGGGATTGCTCCTACACTAAAGGTGCCAGCCCTGAAAGCTCTTGCTGGTCCTCATCTCCCACTGGTAACCTCTCAAACGAACCACAAACACTTGGGCTCTGAACTTGTTTAGCCTACTAAAACTTCCAACGTACACAGCCTCTCCTGCTCAATCTGGCCAGAGCTCAACACCGGAATTGCGAACGTCCAGCGATTGCTCCTACACTAAAGGTGCCAGCCCTGAAAGCTCTTGCTGGTCCTCATCTCCCACTGGTAACCTCTCAAACGAACCACAAACACTTGGGCTCGGAACTTGTTTAGCCTAGTAAAACTTCCAACGTACACAGCCTCTCCTGCTCAATCTGGCCAGAGCTCAACACCGGAATTGCGAACGTCCAGCCATTGCTCCTACACTAAAGGTGCCAGCCCTGAAAGCTCTTGCTGGTCCTCATCTCCCACTGGTAAACTCTCAAACGAACCACAAACACTTGGGCTCTGAACTTGTTTAGCCTACTAAAACTTCCAACGTACACTCCCTCGCCTGCTCAATCTGGCCAGAGCTCAACACCGGAATTGCGAACGTCCAGGGATTGCTCCTACACTAAAGGTGCCAGCCCTGAAAGCTCTTGCTGGTCCTCATCTCCCACTGGTAAACTCTCAAACGAACCACAAACACTTGGGCTCTGAACTTGTTTAGCCTACTAAAACTTCCAACGTACACAGCCTCTCCTGCTCAATCTGGCCAAAATTCAAAACCAAAATTGCGAACGTCCAGCGATTGCTCCTACACTAAAGGTGCCAGCCCTGAAAGCTCTTGCTGGTCCTCATCTCCCACTGGTAACCTCTCAAACGAACCACAAACACTTGGGCTCGGAACTTGTTTAGCCTACTAAAACTTCCAACGTACACTCCCTCGCCTGCTCAATCTGGCCAAAATTCAAAACCGAAATTGCGAACGTCCAGGGATTGCTCCTACACTAAAGGTGCCAGCCCTGAAAGCTCTTGCTGGTCCTCATCTCCCACTGGTAACCTCTCAAACGAACCACAAACACGTGGGCTCTGAACTTGTTTAGCCTACTAAAACTTCCAACATACACAGCCTCGCCTGCTCAATCTGGCCAGAGCTCAACACCGGAATTGCGAACGTCCAGCGATTGCTCCTACACTAAAGGTGCCAGCCCTGAAAGCTCTTGCTGGTCCTCATCTCCCACTGGTAACCTCTCAAACGAACCACAAACACTTGGGCTCTGAACTTGTTTAGCCTACTAAAACTTCCAACGTACACAGCCTCTCCTGCTCAATCTGGCCAAAATTCAACACCGAAATTGCGAACGTCCAGCGATTGCTCCTACACTAAAGGTGCCAGCCCTGAAAGCTCTTGCTGGTCCTCATCTCCCACTGGTAACCTCTCAAACGAACCACAAACACTTGGGCTCGGAACTTGTTTAGCCTACTAAAACTTCCAACGTACACAGCCTCTCCTGCTCAATCTGGCCAGAGCTCAACACCGGAATTGCGAACGTCCAGCCATTGCTCCTACACTAAAGGTGCCAGCCCTGAAAGCTCTTGCTGGTCCTCATCTCCCACTGGTAACCTCTCAAACGAACCACAAACACTTGGGCTCTGAACTTGTTTAGCCTACTAAAACTTCCAACGTACACAGCCTCTTCTGCTCAATCTGGCCAGAGCTCAACACCGGAATTGCGAACGTCCAGCGATTGCTCCTACACTAAAGGTGCCAGCCCTGAAAGCTCTTGCTGGTCCTCATCTCCCACTGGTAACCTCTCAAACGAACCACAAACACTTGGGCTCGGAACTTGTTTAGCCTACTAAAACTTCCAACGTACACAGCCTCTCCTGCTCAATCTGGCCAAAATTCAACACCGAAATTGCGAACGTCCAGGGATTGCTCCTACACTAAAGGTGCCAGCCCTGAAAGCTCTTGCTGGTCCTCATCTCCCACTGGTAACCTCTCAAACGAACCACAAACACTTGGGCTCTGAACTTGTTTAGCCTACTAAAACTTCCAACGTACACAGCCTCTCCTGCTCAATCTGGCCAAAATTCAAAACCGAAATTGCGAACGTCCAGCGATTGCTCCTACACTAAAGGTGCCAGCCCTGAAAGCTCTTGCTGGTCCTCATCTCCCACTGGTAACCTCTCAAACGAACCACAAACACTTGGGCTCTGAACTTGTTTAGCCTACTAAAACTTCCAACGTACACAGCCTCTCCTGCTCAATCTGGCCAAAATTCAACACCGGAATTGCGAACGTCCAGGGATTGCTCCTACACTAAAGGTGCCAGCCCTGAAAGCTCTTGCTGGTCCTCATCTCCCACTGGTAACCTCTCAAACGAACCACAAACACTTGGGCTCTGAACTTGTTTAGCCTACTAAAACTTCCAACGTACACTCCCTCGCCTGCTCAATCTGGCCAGAGCTCAACACCGGAATTGCGAACGTCCAGCCATTGCTCCTACACTAAAGGTGCCAGCCCTGAAAGCTCTTGCTGGTCCTCATCTCCCACTGGTAACCTCTCAAACGAACCACAAACACTTGGGCTCTGAACTTGTTTAGCCTACTAAAACTTCCAACGTACACAGCCTCTCCTGCTCAATCTGGCCAAAATTCAACACCGAAATTGCGAACGTCCAGCGATTGCTCCTACACTAAAGGTGCCAGCCCTGAAAGCTCTTGCTGGTCCTCATCTCCCACTGGTAACCTCTCAAACGAACCACAAACACTTGGGCTCGGAACTTGTTTAGCCTACTAAAACTTCCAACGTACACTCCCTCTCCTGCTCAATTTGGCCAGAGCTCAACACCGGAATCACGAACGTCCAGCGATTGCTCCTACACTAAAGGTGCCAGCCCTGAAAGCTCTTGCTGGTCCTCATCTCCCACTGGTAACCTCTCAAACGAACCACAAACACTTGGGCTCGGAACTTGTTTAGCCTACTAAAACTTCCAACGTACACAGCCTCTCCTGCTCAATCTGGCCAGAGCTCAACACCGGAATTGCGAACGTCCAGCGATTGCTCCTACACTAAAGGTGCCAGCCCTGAAAGCTCTTGCTGGTCCTCATCTCCCACTGGTAACCTCTCAAACGAACCACAAACACTTGGGCTCGGAACTTGTTTAGCCTACTAAAACTTCCAACGTACACAGCCTCTCCTGCTCAATCTGGCCAAAATTCAAAACCGAAATTGCGAACGTCCAGCGATTGCTCCTACACTAAAGGTGCCAGCCCTGAAAGCTCTTGCTGGTCCTCATCTCCCACTGGTAACCTCTCAAACGAACCACAAACACTTGGGCTCGGAACTTGTTTAGCCTACTAAAACTTCCAACGTACACAGCCTCTCCTGCTCAATCTGGCCAAAATTCAACACCGGAATTGCGAACGTCCAGGGATTGCTCCTACACTAAAGGTGCCAGCCCTGAAAGCTCTTGCTGGTCCTCATCTCCCACTGGTAACCTCTCAAACGAACCACAAACACTTGGGCTCTGAACTTGTTTAGCCTACTAAAACTTCCAACGTACACTCCCTCGCCTGCTCAATCTGGCCAGAGCTCAACACCGGAATTGCGAACGTCCAGCGATTGCTCCTACACTAAAGGTGCCAGCCCTGAAAGCTCTTGCTGGTCCTCATCTCCCACTGGTAAACTCTCAAACGAACCACAAACACTTGGGCTCTGAACTTGTTTAGCCTACTAAAACTTCCAACGTACACAGCCTCGCCTGCTCAATCTGGCCAGAGCTCAACACCGAAATTGCGAACGTCCAGCGATTGCTCCTACACTAAAGGTGCCAGCCCTGAAAGCTCTTGCTGGTCCTCATCTCCCACTGGTAACCTCTCAAACGAACCACAAACACTTGGGCTCTGAACTTGTTTAGCCTACTAAAACTTCCAACGTACACTCCCTCGCCTGCTCAATCTGGCCAGAGCTCAACACCGAAATTGCGAACGTCCAGCGATTGCTCCTACACTAAAGGTGCCAGCCCTGAAAGCTCTTGCTGGTCCTCATCTCCCACTGGTAACCTCTCAAACGAACCACAAACACTTGGGCTCTGAACTTGTTTAGCCTACTAAAACTTCCAACGTACACAGCCTCTCCTGCTCAATCTGGCCAAAATTCAACACCGAAATTGCGAACGTCCAGGGATTGCTCCTACACTAAAGGTGCCAGCCCTGAAAGCTCTTGCTGGTCCTCATCTCCCACTGGTAACCTCTCAAACGAACCACAAACACTTGGGCTCTGAACTTGTTTAGCCTACTAAAACTTCCAACGTACACAGCCTCTCCTGCTCAATCTGGCCAGAGCTCAACACCGGAATTGCGAACGTCCAGCCATTGCTCCTACACTAAAGGTGCCAGCCCTGAAAGCTCTTGCTGGTCCTCATCTCCCACTGGTAAACTCTCAAACGAACCACAAACACTTGGGCTCTGAACTTGTTTAGCCTACTAAAACTTCCAACGTACACTCCCTCGCCTGCTCAATCTGGCCAGAGCTCAACACCGGAATTGCGAACGTCCAGGGATTGCTCCTACACTAAAGGTGCCAGCCCTGAAAGCTCTTGCTGGTCCTCATCTCCCACTGGTAAACTCTCAAACGAACCACAAACACTTGGGCTCTGAACTTGTTTAGCCTACTAAAACTTCCAACGTACACAGCCTCTCCTGCTCAATCTGGCCAAAATTCAAAACCAAAATTGCGAACGTCCAGCGATTGCTCCTACACTAAAGGTGCCAGCCCTGAAAGCTCTTGCTGGTCCTCATCTCCCACTGGTAACCTCTCAAACGAACCACAAACACTTGGGCTCGGAACTTGTTTAGCCTACTAAAACTTCCAACGTACACAGCCTCTCCTGCTCAATCTGGCCAAAATTCAAAACCGAAATTGCGAACGTCCAGGGATTGCTCCTACACTAAAGGTGCCAGCCCTGAAAGCTCTTGCTGGTCCTCATCTCCCACTGGTAACCTCTCAAACGAACCACAAACACGTGGGCTCTGAACTTGTTTAGCCTACTAAAACTTCCAACGTACACAGCCTCGCCTGCTCAATCTGGCCAGAGCTCAACACCGGAATTGCGAACGTCCAGCGATTGCTCCTACACTAAAGGTGCCAGCCCTGAAAGCTCTTGCTGGTCCTCATCTCCCACTGGTAACCTCTCAAACGAACCACAAACACTTGGGCTCTGAACTTGTTTAGCCTACTAAAACTTCCAACGTACACAGCCTCTCCTGCTCAATCTGGCCAAAATTCAACACCGAAATTGCGAACGTCCAGCGATTGCTCCTACACTAAAGGTGCCAGCCCTGAAAGCTCTTGCTGGTCCTCATCTCCCACTGGTAACCTCTCAAACGAACCACAAACACTTGGGCTCGGAACTTGTTTAGCCTACTAAAACTTCCAACGTACACAGCCTCTCCTGCTCAATCTGGCCAGAGCTCAACACCGGAATTGCGAACGTCCAGGGATTGCTCCTACACTAAAGGTGCCAGCCCTGAAAGCTCTTGCTGGTCCTCATCTCCCACTGGTAACCTCTCAAACGAACCACAAACACTTGGGCTCTGAACTTGTTTAGCCTACTAAAACTTCCAACGTACACAGCCTCGCCTGCTCAATCTGGCCAGAGCTCAACACCGGAATTGCGAACGTCCAGCGATTGCTCCTACACTAAAGGTGCCAGCCCTGAAAGCTCTTGCTGGTCCTCATCTCCCACTGGTAACCTCTCAAACGAACCACAAACACTTGGGCTCTGAACTTGTTTAGCCTACTAAAACTTCCAACGTACACAGCCTCTCCTGCTCAATCTGGCCAAAATTCAACACCGAAATTGCGAACGTCCAGGGATTGCTCCTACACTAAAGGTGCCAGCCCTGAAAGCTCTTGCTGGTCCTCATCTCCCACTGGTAACCTCTCAAACGAACCACAAACACTTGGGCTCTGAACTTGTTTAGCCTACTAAAACTTCCAACGTACACAGCCTCTCCTGCTCAATCTGGCCAAAATTCAAAACCGAAATTGCGAACGTCCAGCGATTGCTCCTACACTAAAGGTGCCAGCCCTGAAAGCTCTTGCTGGTCCTCATCTCCCACTGGTAACCTCTCAAACGAACCACAAACACTTGGGCTCTGAACTTGTTTAGCCTACTAAAACTTCCAACGTACACAGCCTCTCCTGCTCAATCTGGCCAAAATTCAACACCGGAATTGCGAACGTCCAGGGATTGCTCCTACACTAAAGGTGCCAGCCCTGAAAGCTCTTGCTGGTCCTCATCTCCCACTGGTAACCTCTCAAACGAACCACAAACACTTGGGCTCTGAACTTGTTTAGCCTACTAAAACTTCCAACGTACACAGCCTCGCCTGCTCAATCTGGCCAGAGCTCAACACCGGAATTGCGAACGTCCAGCCATTGCTCCTACACTAAAGGTGCCAGCCCTGAAAGCTCTTGCTGGTCCTCATCTCCCACTGGTAACCTCTCAAACGAACCACAAACACTTGGGCTCTGAACTTGTTTAGCCTACTAAAACTTCCAACGTACACAGCCTCTCCTGCTCAATCTGGCCAAAATTCAACACCGAAATTGCGAACGTCCAGCGATTGCTCCTACACTAAAGGTGCCAGCCCTGAAAGCTCTTGCTGGTCCTCATCTCCCACTGGTAACCTCTCAAACGAACCACAAACACTTGGGCTCGGAACTTGTTTAGCCTACTAAAACTTCCAACGTACACTCCCTCTCCTGCTCAATTTGGCCAGAGCTCAACACCGGAATCACGAACGTCCAGCGATTGCTCCTACACTAAAGGTGCCAGCCCTGAAAGCTCTTGCTGGTCCTCATCTCCCACTGGTAACCTCTCAAACGAACCACAAACACTTGGGCTCGGAACTTGTTTAGCCTACTAAAACTTCCAACGTACACAGCCTCTCCTGCTCAATCTGGCCAGAGCTCAACACCGGAATTGCGAACGTCCAGCCATTGCTCCTACACTAAAGGTGCCAGCCCTGAAAGCTCTTGCTGGTCCTCATCTCCCACTGGTAACCTCTCAAACGAACCACAAACACTTGGGCTCGGAACTTGTTTAGCCTACTAAAACTTCCAACGTACACAGCCTCTCCTGCTCAATCTGGCCAAAATTCAACACCGAAATTGCGAACGTCCAGCGATTGCTCCTACACTAAAGGTGCCAGCCCTGAAAGCTCTTGCTGGTCCTCATCTCCCACTGGTAACCTCTCAAACGAACCACAAACACTTGGGCTCGGAACTTGTTTAGCCTACTAAAACTTCCAACGTACACAGCCTCTCCTGCTCAATCTGGCCAAAATTCAACACCGGAATTGCGAACGTCCAGGGATTGCTCCTACACTAAAGGTGCCAGCCCTGAAAGCTCTTGCTGGTCCTCATCTCCCACTGGTAACCTCTCAAACGAACCACAAACACTTGGGCTCTGAACTTGTTTAGCCTACTAAAACTTCCAACGTACACTCCCTCGCCTGCTCAATCTGGCCAGAGCTCAACACCGGAATTGCGAACGTCCAGCGATTGCTCCTACACTAAAGGTGCCAGCCCTGAAAGCTCTTGCTGGTCCTCATCTCCCACTGGTAAACTCTCAAACGAACCACAAACACTTGGGCTCTGAACTTGTTTAGCCTACTAAAACTTCCAACGTACACAGCCTCTCCTGCTCAATCTGGCCAAAATTCAACACCGAAATTGCGAACGTCCAGCGATTGCTCCTACACTAAAGGTGCCAGCCCTGAAAGCTCTTGCTGGTCCTCATCTCCCACTGGTAACCTCTCAAACGAACCACAAACACTTGGGCTCTGAACTTGTTTAGCCTACTAAAACTTCCAACGTACACTCCCTCGCCTGCTCAATCTGGCCAGAGCTCAACACCGAAATTGCGAACGTCCAGCGATTGCTCCTACACTAAAGGTGCCAGCCCTGAAAGCTCTTGCTGGTCCTCATCTCCCACTGGTAACCTCTCAAACGAACCACAAACACTTGGGCTCTGAACTTGTTTAGCCTACTAAAACTTCCAACGTACACAGCCTCTCCTGCTCAATCTGGCCAAAATTCAACACCGAAATTGCGAACGTCCAGCGATTGCTCCTACACTAAAGGTGCCAGCCCTGAAAGCTCTTGCTGGTCCTCATCTCCCACTGGTAACCTCTCAAACGAACCACAAACACTTGGGCTCTGAACTTGTTTAGCCTACTAAAACTTCCAACGTACACAGCCTCTCCTGCTCAATTTGGCCAGAGCTCAACTCCGGAATTGCGAACGTCCAGCGATTGCTCCTACACTAAAGGTGCCAGCCCTGAAAGCTCTTGCTGGTCCTCATCTCCCACTGGTAACCTCTCAAACGAACCACAAACACTTGGGCTCGGAACTTGTTTAGCCTACTAAAACTTCCAACGTACACAGCCTCTCCTGCTCAATCTGGCCAGAGCTCAACACCGGAATTGCGAACGTCCAGCCATTGCTCCTACACTAAAGGTGCCAGCCCTGAAAGCTCTTGCTGGTCCTCATCTCCCACTGGTAACCTCTCAAACGAACCACAAACACTTGGGCTCGGAACTTGTTTAGCCTACTAAAACTTCCAACGTACACAGCCTCTTCTGCTCAATCTGGCCAGAGCTCAACACCGGAATTGCGAACGTCCAGCGATTGCTCCTACACTAAAGGTGCCAGCCCTGAAAGCTCTTGCTGGTCCTCATCTCCCACTGGTAACCTCTCAAACGAACCACAAACACTTGGGCTCGGAACTTGTTTAGCCTACTAAAACTTCCAACGTACACAGCCTCTCCTGCTCAATCTGGCCAAAATTCAACACCGAAATTGCGAACGTCCAGGGATTGCTCCTACACTAAAGGTGCCAGCCCTGAAAGCTCTTGCTGGTCCTCATCTCCCACTGGTAACCTCTCAAACGAACCACAAACACTTGGGCTCGGAACTTGTTTAGCCTACTAAAACTTCCAACGTACACAGCCTCTCCTGCTCAATCTGGCCAAAATTCAAAACCGAAATTGCGAACGTCCAGCGATTGCTCCTACACTAAAGGTGCCAGCCCTGAAAGCTCTTGCTGGTCCTCATCTCCCACTGGTAACCTCTCAAACGAACCACAAACACTTGGGCTCTGAACTTGTTTAGCCTACTAAAACTTCCAACGTACACAGCCTCTCCTGCTCAATCTGGCCAAAATTCAACACCGGAATTGCGAACGTCCAGGGATTGCTCCTACACTAAAGGTGCCAGCCCTGAAAGCTCTTGCTGGTCCTCATCTCCCACTGGTAACCTCTCAAACGAACCACAAACACTTGGGCTCTGAACTTGTTTAGCCTACTAAAACTTCCAACGTACACTCCCTCGCCTGCTCAATCTGGCCAGAGCTCAACACCGGAATTGCGAACGTCCAGCCATTGCTCCTACACTAAAGGTGCCAGCCCTGAAAGCTCTTGCTGGTCCTCATCTCCCACTGGGAACCTCTCAAACGAACCACAAACACTTGGGCTCTGAACTTGTTTAGCCTACTAAAACTTCCAACGTACACAGCCTCTCCTGCTCAATCTGGCCAAAATTCAACACCGAAATTGCGAACGTCCAGCGATTGCTCCTACACTAAAGGTGCCAGCCCTGAAAGCTCTTGCTGGTCCTCATCTCCCACTGGTAACCTCTCAAACGAACCACAAACACTTGGGCTCGGAACTTGTTTAGCCTACTAAAACTTCCAACGTACACTCCCTCTCCTGCTCAATTTGGCCAGAGCTCAACACCGGAATCACGAACGTCCAGCGATTGCTCCTACACTAAAGGTGCCAGCCCTGAAAGCTCTTGCTGGTCCTCATCTCCCACTGGTAACCTCTCAAACGAACCACAAACACTTGGGCTCGGAACTTGTTTAGCCTACTAAAACTTCCAACGTACACAGCCTCTCCTGCTCAATCTGGCCAGAGCTCAACACCGGAATTGCGAACGTCCAGCGATTGCTCCTACACTAAAGGTGCCAGCCCTGAAAGCTCTTGCTGGTCCTCATCTCCCACTGGTAACCTCTCAAACGAACCACAAACACTTGGGCTCGGAACTTGTTTAGCCTACTAAAACTTCCAACGTACACAGCCTCTTCTGCTCAATCTGGCCAGAGCTCAACACCGGAATTGCGAACGTCCAGCGATTGCTCCTACACTAAAGGTGCCAGCCCTGAAAGCTCTTGCTGGTCCTCATCTCCCACTGGTAACCTCTCAAACGAACCACAAACACTTGGGCTCGGAACTTGTTTAGCCTACTAAAACTTCCAACGTACACAGCCTCTCCTGCTCAATCTGGCCAAAATTCAACACCGAAATTGCGAACGTCCAGGGATTGCTCCTACACTAAAGGTGCCAGCCCTGAAAGCTCTTGCTGGTCCTCATCTCCCACTGGTAACCTCTCAAACGAACCACAAACACTTGGGCTCGGAACTTGTTTAGCCTACTAAAACTTCCAACGTACACAGCCTCTCCTGCTCAATCTGGCCAAAATTCAAAACCGAAATTGCGAACGTCCAGCGATTGCTCCTACACTAAAGGTGCCAGCCCTGAAAGCTCTTGCTGGTCCTCATCTCCCACTGGTAACCTCTCAAACGAACCACAAACACTTGGGCTCTGAACTTGTTTAGCCTACTAAAACTTCCAACGTACACAGCCTCTCCTGCTCAATCTGGCCAAAATTCAACACCGGAATTGCGAACGTCCAGGGATTGCTCCTACACTAAAGGTGCCAGCCCTGAAAGCTCTTGCTGGTCCTCATCTCCCACTGGTAACCTCTCAAACGAACCACAAACACTTGGGCTCTGAACTTGTTTAGCCTACTAAAACTTCCAACGTACACTCCCTCGCCTGCTCAATCTGGCCAGAGCTCAACACCGGAATTGCGAACGTCCAGCCATTGCTCCTACACTAAAGGTGCCAGCCCTGAAAGCTCTTGCTGGTCCTCATCTCCCACTGGGAACCTCTCAAACGAACCACAAACACTTGGGCTCTGAACTTGTTTAGCCTACTAAAACTTCCAACGTACACAGCCTCTCCTGCTCAATCTGGCCAAAATTCAACACCGAAATTGCGAACGTCCAGCGATTGCTCCTACACTAAAGGTGCCAGCCCTGAAAGCTCTTGCTGGTCCTCATCTCCCACTGGTAACCTCTCAAACGAACCACAAACACTTGGGCTCGGAACTTGTTTAGCCTACTAAAACTTCCAACGTACACTCCCTCTCCTGCTCAATTTGGCCAGAGCTCAACACCGGAATCACGAACGTCCAGCGATTGCTCCTACACTAAAGGTGCCAGCCCTGAAAGCTCTTGCTGGTCCTCATCTCCCACTGGTAACCTCTCAAACGAACCACAAACACTTGGGCTCGGAACTTGTTTAGCCTACTAAAACTTCCAACGTACACAGCCTCTCCTGCTCAATCTGGCCAGAGCTCAACACCGGAATTGCGAACGTCCAGCGATTGCTCCTACACTAAAGGTGCCAGCCCTGAAAGCTCTTGCTGGTCCTCATCTCCCACTGGTAACCTCTCAAACGAACCACAAACACTTGGGCTCGGAACTTGTTTAGCCTACTAAAACTTCCAACGTACACAGCCTCTCCTGCTCAATCTGGCCAAAATTCAACACCGGAATTGCGAACGTCCAGGGATTGCTCCTACACTAAAGGTGCCAGCCCTGAAAGCTCTTGCTGGTCCTCATCTCCCACTGGTAAACTCTCAAACGAACCACAAACACTTGGGCTCGGAACTTGTTTAGCCTACTAAAACTTCCAACGTACACAGCCTCGCCTGCTCAATCTGGCCAGAGCTCAACACCGAAATTGCGAACGTCCAGCGATTGCTCCTACACTAAAGGTGCCAGCCCTGAAAGCTCTTGCTGGTCCTCATCTCCCACTGGTAACCTCTCAAACGAACCACAAACACTTGGGCTCTGAACTTGTTTAGCCTACTAAAACTTCCAACGTACACTCCCTCGCCTGCTCAATCTGGCCAGAGCTCAACACCGAAATTGCGAACGTCCAGCGATTGCTCCTACACTAAAGGTGCCAGCCCTGAAAGCTCTTGCTGGTCCTCATCTCCCACTGGTAACCTCTCAAACGAACCACAAACACTTGGGCTCTGAACTTGTTTAGCCTACTAAAACTTCCAACGTACACAGCCTCTCCTGCTCAATCTGGCCAAAATTCAACACCGAAATTGCGAACGTCCAGGGATTGCTCCTACACTAAAGGTGCCAGCCCTGAAAGCTCTTGCTGGTCCTCATCTCCCACTGGTAACCTCTCAAACGAACCACAAACACTTGGGCTCTGAACTTGTTTAGCCTACTAAAACTTCCAACGTACACAGCCTCTCCTGCTCAATTTGGCCAGAGCTCAACTCCGGAATTGCGAACGTCCAGGGATTGCTCCTACACTAAAGGTGCCAGCCCTGAAAGCTCTTGCTGGTCCTCATCTCCCACTGGTAACCTCTCAAACGAACCACAAACACTTGGGCTCGGAACTTGTTTAGCCTACTAAAACTTCCAACGTACACAGCCTCTCCTGCTCAATCTGGCCAGAGCTCAACACCGGAATTGCGAACGTCCAGCCATTGCTCCTACACTAAAGGTGCCAGCCCTGAAAGCTCTTGCTGGTCCTCATCTCCCACTGGTAAACTCTCAAAGGAACCACAAACACTTGGGCTCTGAACTTGTTTAGCCTACTAAAACTTCCAACGTACACAGCCTCGCCTGCTCAATCTGGCCAGAGCTCAACACCGGAATTGCGAACATCCAGCGATTGCTCCTACACTAAAGGTGCCAGCCCTGAAAGCTCTTGCTGGTCCTCATCTCCCACTGGTAACCTCTCAAACGAACCACAAACACTTGGGCTCTGAACTTGTTTAGCCTACTAAAACTTCCAACGTACACAGCCTCTCCTGCTCAATCTGGCCAGAGCTCAACACCGAAATTGCGAACGTCCAGCGATTGCTCCTACACTAAAGGTGCCAGCCCTGAAAGCTCTTGCTGGTCCTCATCTCCCACTGGTAACCTCTCAAACGAACCACAAACACTTGGGCTCTGAACTTGTTTAGCCTACTAAAACTTCCAACGTACACAGCCTCTCCTGCTCAATCTGGCCAAAATTCAAAACCGAAATTGCGAACGTCCAGCGATTGCTCCTACGCTAAAGGTGCCAGCCCTGAAAGCTCTTGCTGGTCCTCATCTCCCACTGGTAACCTCTCAAACGAACCACAAACACTTGGGCTCTGAACTTGTTTAGCCTACTAAAACTTCCAACGTACACAGCCTCTCCTGCTCAATCTGGCCAAAATTCAACACCGAAATTGCGAACGTCCAGCGATTGCTCCTACACTAAAGGTGCCAGCCCTGAAAGCTCTTGCTGGTCCTCATCTCCCACTGGTAACCTCTCAAACGAACCACAAACACTTGGGCTCGGAACTTGTTTAGCCTACTAAAACTTCCAACGTACACAGCCTCTCCTGCTCAATCTGGCCAAAATTCAACACCGAAATTGCGAACGTCCAGCGATTGCTCCTACACTAAAGGTGCCAGCCCTGAAAGCTCTTGCTGGTCCTCATCTCCCACTGGTAACCTCTCAAATGAACCACAAACACTTGGGCTCTGAACTTGTTTAGCCTACTAAAACTTCCAACGTACACAGCCTCGCCTGCTCAATCTGGCCAGAGCTCAACACCGGAATTGCGAACGTCCAGCCATTGCTCCTACACTAAAGGTGCCAGCCCTGAAAGCTCTTGCTGGTCCTCATCTCCCACTGGTAACCTCTCAAACGAACCACAAACACTTGGGCTCTGAACTTGTTTAGCCTACTAAAACTTCCAACGTACACTCCCTCGCCTGCTCAATCTGGCCAGAGCTCAACACCGGAATTGCGAACGTCCAGCGATTGCTCCTACACTAAAGGTGCCAGCCCTGAAAGCTCTTGCTGGTCCTCATCTCCCACTGGTAAACTCTCAAACGAACCACAAACACTTGGGCTCTGAACTTGTTTAGCCTACTAAAACTTCCAACGTACACAGCCTCTCCTGCTCAATCTGGCCAAAATTCAACACCGAAATTGCGAACGTCCAGCGATTGCTCCTACACTAAAGGTGCCAGCCCTGAAAGCTCTTGCTGGTCCTCATCTCCCACTGGTAACCTCTCAAACGAACCACAAACACTTGGGCTCTGAACTTGTTTAGCCTACTAAAACTTCCAACGTACACAGCCTCTCCTGCTCAATCTGGCCAAAATTCAACACCGAAATTGCGAACGTCCAGCGATTGCTCCTACACTAAAGGTGCCAGCCCTGAAAGCTCTTGCTGGTCCTCATCTCCCACTGGTAACCTCTCAAACGAACCACAAACACTTGGGCTCTGAACTTGTTTAGCCTACTAAAACTTCCAACGTACACAGCCTCGCCTGCTCAATCTGGCCAGAGCTCAACACCGGAATTGCGAACGTCCAGCGATTGCTCCTACACTAAAGGTGCCAGCCCTGAAAGCTCTTGCTGGTCCTCATCTCCCACTGGTAACCTCTCAAACGAACCACAAACACTTGGGCTCTGAACTTGTTTAGCCTACTAAAACTTCCAACGTACACTCCCTCGCCTGCTCAATCTGGCCAGAGCTCAACACCGGAATTGCGAACGTCCAGCGATTGCTCCTACACTAAAGGTGCCAGCCCTGAAAGCTCTTGCTGGTCCTCATCTCCCACTGGTAACCTCTCAAACGAACCACAAACACTTGGGCTCTGAACTTGTTTAGCCTACTAAAACTTCCAACGTACACAGCCTCTCCTGCTCAATCTGGCCAGAGCTCAACACCGAAATTGCGAACGTCCAGCGATTGCTCCTACACTAAAGGTGCCAGCCCTGAAAGCTCTTGCTGGTCCTCATCTCCCACTGGTAACCTCTCAAACGAACCACAAACACTTGGGCTCTGAACTTGTTTAGCCTACTAAAACTTCCAACGTACACAGCCTCTCCTGCTCAATCTGGCCAAAATTCAACACCGAAATTGCGAACGTCCAGGGATTGCTCCTACACTAAAGGTGCCAGCCCTGAAAGCTCTTGCTGGTCCTCATCTCCCACTGGTAACCTCTCAAACGAACCACAAACACTTGGGCTCTGAACTTGTTTAGCCTACTAAAACTTCCAACGTACACAGCCTCTCCTGCTCAATCTGGCCAGAGCTCAACACCGGAATTGCGAACGTCCAGCGATTGCTCCTACACTAAAGCTGCCAGCCCTGAAAGCTCTTGCTGGTCCTCATCTCCCACTGGTAACCTCTCAAACGAACCACAAACACTTGGGCTCGGAACTTGTTTAGCCTACTAAAACTTCCAACGTACACAGCCTCTCCTGCTCAATTTGGCCAGAGCTCAACTCCGGAATTGCGAACGTCCAGCCATTGCTCCTACACTAAAGGTGCCAGCCCTGAAAGCTCTTGCTGGTCCTCATCTCCCACTGGTAACCTCTCAAACGAACCACAAACACTTGGGCTCGGAACTTGTTTAGCCTACTAAAACTTCCAACGTACACAGCCTCTCCTGCTCAATCTGGCCAGAGCTCAACACCGGAATTGCGAACGTCCAGGGATTGCTCCTACACTAAAGGTGCCAGCCCTGAAAGCTCTTGCTGGTCCTCATCTCCCACTGGTAAACTCTCAAACGAACCACAAACACTTGGGCTCGGAACTTGTTTAGCCTACTAAAACTTCCAACGTACACAGCCTCTCCTGCTCAATCTGGCCAGAGCTAAACACCGGAATTGCGAACGTCCAGCGATTGCTCCTACACTAAAGGTGCCAGCCCTGAAAGCTCTTGCTGGTCCTCATCTCCCACTGGTAACCTCTCAAACGAACCACAAACACTTGGGCTCTGAACTTGTTTAGCCTACTAAAACTTCCAACGTACACAGCCTCTCCTGCTCAATCTGGCCAAAATTCAAAACCGAAATTGCGAACGTCCAGCGATTGCTCCTACGCTAAAGGTGCCAGCCCTGAAAGCTCTTGCTGGTCCTCATCTCCCACTGGTAACCTCTCAAACGAACCACAAACACTTGGGCTCGGAACTTGTTTAGCCTACTAAAACTTCCAACGTACACAGCCTCTCCTGCTCAATCTGGCCAGAGCTCAACACCGGAATTGCGAACGTCCAGCGATTGCTCCTACACTAAAGCTGCCAGCCCTGAAAGCTCTTGCTGGTCCTCATCTCCCACTGGTAACCTCTCAAACGAACCACAAACACTTGGGCTCGGAACTTGTTTAGCCTACTAAAACTTCCAACGTACACAGCCTCTCCTGCTCAATTTGGCCAGAGCTCAACTCCGGAATTGCGAACGTCCAGCCATTGCTCCTACACTAAAGGTGCCAGCCCTGAAAGCTCTTGCTGGTCCTCATCTCCCACTGGTAACCTCTCAAACGAACCACAAACACTTGGGCTCGGAACTTGTTTAGCCTACTAAAACTTCCAACGTACACAGCCTCTCCTGCTCAATCTGGCCAGAGCTCAACACCGGAATTGCGAACGTCCAGGGATTGCTCCTACACTAAAGGTGCCAGCCCTGAAAGCTCTTGCTGGTCCTCATCTCCCACTGGTAAACTCTCAAACGAACCACAAACACTTGGGCTCTGGAACTTGTTTAGCCTACTAAAACTTCCAACGTACACAGCCTCTCCTGCTCAATCTGGCCAAAATTCAACACCGAAATTGCGAACGTCCAGCGATTGCTCCTACACTAAAGGTGCCAGCCCTGAAAGCTCTTGCTGGTCCTCATCTCCCACTGGTAACCTCTCAAACGAACCACAAACACTTGGGCTCTGAACTTGTTTAGCCTACTAAAACTTCCAACGTACACAGCCTCTCCTGCTCAATCTGGCCAAAAATTCAAAACCGAAATTGCGAACGTCCAGCGATTGCTCCTACGCTAAAGGTGCCAGCCCTGAAAGCTCTTGCTGGTCCTCATCTCCCACTGGTAACCTCTCAAACGAACCACAAACACTTGGGCTCGGAACTTGTTTAGCCTACTAAAACTTCCAACGTACACAGCCTCTCCTGCTCAATCTGGCCAAAATTCAACACCGGAATTGCGAACGTCCAGGGATTGCTCCTACACTAAAGGTGCCAGCCCTGAAAGCTCTTGCTGGTCCTCATCTCCCACTGGTAACCTCTCAAACGAACCACAAACACTTGGGCTCTGAACTTGTTTAGCCTACTAAAACTTCCAACGTACACAGACTCTCCTGCTCAATCTGGCCAAAATTCAACACCGGAATTGCGAACGTCCAGGGATTGCTCCTACACTAAAGCTGCCAGCCCTGAAAGCTCTTGCTGGTCCTCATCTCCCACTGGTAACCTCTCAAACGAACCACAAACACTTGGGCTCTGAACTTGTTTAGCCTACTAAAACTTCCAACGTACACAGCCTCTCCTGCTCAATCTGGCCAGAGCTCAACACCGGAATTGCGAACGTCCAGCGATTGCTCCTACACTAAAGCTGCCAGCCCTGAAAGCTCTTGCTGGTCCTCATCTCCCACTGGTAACCTCTCAAACGAACCACAAACACTTGGGCTCGGAACTTGTTTAGCCTACTAAAACTTCCAACGTACACAGCCTCTCCTGCTCAATTTGGCCAGAGCTCAACTCCGGAATTGCGAACGTCCAGCGATTGCTCCTACACTAAAGGTGCCAGCCCTGAAAGCTCTTGCTGGTCCTCATCTCCCACTGGAAACCTCTCAAACGAACCACAAACACTTGGGCTCGGAACTTGTTTAGCCTACTAAAACTTCCAACGTACACTCCCTCGCCTTCTCAATCTGGCCAGAGCTCAACACCGGAATCGCGAACGTCCAGCGATTGCTCCTACACTAAAGGTGCCAGCCCTGAAAGCTCTTGCTGGTCCTCATCTCCCACTGGTAAACTCTCAAACGAACCACAAACACTTGGGCTCTGAACTTGTTTAGCCTACTAAAACTTCCAACGTACACAGCCTCTCCTGCTCAATCTGGCCAGAGCTAAACACCGGAATTGCGAACGTCCAGCGATTGCTCCTACACTAAAGGTGCCAGCCCTGAAAGCTCTTGCTGGTCCTCATCTCCCACTGGTAACCTCTCAAACGAACCACAAACACTTGGGCTCTGAACTTGTTTAGCCTACTAAAACTTCCAACGTACACAGCCTCTCCTGCTCAATCTGGCCAAAATTCAAAACCAAAATTGCGAACGTCCAGCGATTGATCCTACACTAAAGGTGCCAGCCCTGAAAGCTCTTGCTGGTCCTCATCTCCCACTGGTAAACTCTCAAACGAACCACAAACACTTGGGCTCTGAACTTGTTTAGCCTACTAAAACTTCCAACGTACACAGCCTCGCCTGCTCAATCTGGCCAGAGCTCAACACCGGAATTGCGAACGTCCAGCGATTGCTCCTACACTAAAGGTGCCAGCCCTGAAAGCTCTTGCTGGTCCTCATCTCCCACTGGTAACCTCTCAAACGAACCACAAACACTTGGGCTCTGAACTTGTTTAGCCTACTAAAACTTCCAACGTACACAGCCTCTCCTGCTCAATCTGGCCAAAATTCAAAACCAAAATTGCGAACGTCCAGCGATTGCTCCTACACTAAAGGTGCCAGCCCTGAAAGCTCTTGCTGGTCCTCATCTCCCACTGGTAACCTCTCAAACGAACCACAAACACTTGGGCTCGGAACTTGTTTAGCCTACTAAAACTTCCAACGTACACAGCCTCTCCTGCTCAATCTGGCCAAAATTCAACACCGGAATTGCGAACGTCCAGCGATTGCTCCTACACTAAAGGTGCCAGCCCTGAAAGCTCTTGCTGGTCCTCATCTCCCACTGGTAACCTCTCAAACGAACCACAAACACTTGGGCTCTGAACTTGTTTAGCCTACTAAAACTTCCAACGTACACAGCCTCTCCTGCTCAATCTGGCCAGAGCTAAACACCGGAATTGCGAACGTCCAGCGATTGCTCCTACACTAAAGGTGCCAGCCCTGAAAGCTCTTGCTGGTCCTCATCTCCCACTGGTAACCTCTCAAACGAACCACAAACACTTGGGCTCTGAACTTGTTTAGCCTACTAAAACTTCCAACGTACACAGCCTCTCCTGCTCAATCTGGCCAAAATTCAAAACCAAAATTGCGAACGTCCAGCGATTGCTCCTACACTAAAGGTGCCAGCCCTGAAAGCTCTTGCTGGTCCTCATCTCCCACTGGTAACCTCTCAAACGAACCACAAACACTTGGGCTCGGAACTTGTTTAGCCTACTAAAACTTCCAACGTACACAGCCTCTCCTGCTCAATCTGGCCAAAATTCAAAACCAAAATTGCGAACGTCCAGCGATTGCTCCTACGCTAAAGGTGCCAGCCCTGAAAGCTCTTGCTGGTCCTCATCTCCCACTGGTAACCTCTCAAACGAACCACAAACACTTGGGCTCTGAACTTGTTTAGCCTACTAAAACTTCCAACGTACACAGCCTCTCCTGCTCAATCTGGCCAAAATTCAACACCGGAATTGCGATTCAACACCGAATTGCGAACGTCCAGGATTGCTCCTACACTAAAGGTGCCAGCCTGAAAGCTCTTGCTGGTCCTCATCTCCCACTGGTAACCTCTCAACGAACCACAAACACTTGGGCTCTGAACTTGTTTAGCCTACTAAAAATTCCAACGTACACAGACTCTCCTGCTCAATCTGGCCAAATTCAACACCGGAATTGCGAACGTCCAGGATTGCTCCTACACTAAAGCTGCCAGCCCTGAAAGCTCTGCTGGTCCTCATCTCCCACTGGTAACCTCTCAAACGAACCACAAACACTTGGGCTCTGAACTTGTTTAGCCTACTAAAACTTCCAACGTACACAGCCTCTCCCTGCTCTCAATCTGGCCAGAGCTCAACACCGGAATTGCGAACGTCCAGCGATTGCTCCTACACTAAGCTGCCAGCCCTGAAAGCTCTTGCTGGTCCTCATCTCCCACTGGTTAACCTCTCAAACGAACCACAAACACTTGGGCTCGGAACTTGTTTAGCCTACTAAAACTTCCAACGTAACAGCCTCTCCTGCTCAATTTGGCCAGAGCTCAACTCCGGAATTGCGAACGTCAGCGATTGCTCCTACACTAAAGGTGCCAGCCCTGAAAGCTCTTGCTGGTCCTCATCTCCCACTGGTAACCTCTCAAACGAACACAAACACTTGGGCTCGGAACTTGTTTAGCCTACTAAAACTTCCAACGTACACTCCCTCGCCTGCTCAATCTGGCCAGAGCTCAACACAGGAATCGCGAACGTCAGCGATTGCTCCTACACTAAAGGTGCCAGCCCTGAAAGCTCTTGCTGGTCCTCATCTCCCACTGGTAACTCTCAACGAACCACAAACACTTGGGCTCTGAACTTGTTTAGCCTACTAAAACTTCCAACGTACACAGCCTCTCCTGCTCAATCTGGCCAGAGCTAAACACCGGAATTGCGAACGTCCAGCGATTGCTCCTACACTAAAGGTGCCAGCCCTGAAAGCTCTTGCTGGTCCTCATCTCCCACTGGTAACCTCTCAAACGAACCACAAACACTTGGGCTCTGAACTTGTTTAGCCTACTAAAACTTCCAACGTACACAGCCTCTCCTGCTCAATCTGGCCAAAATTCAAAACCAAAATTGCGAACGTCCAGCGATTGCTCCTACACTAAAGGTGCCAGCCCTGAAAGCTCTTGCTGGTCCTCATCTCCCACTGGTAAACTCTCAAATGAACCACAAACACTTGGGCTCTGACTTGTTTAGCTACTAAAACTTCCAACGTACACAGCCTCGCCTGCTCAATCTGGCCAGAGCTCAACACCGGAATTGCGAACGTCCAGCGATTGCTCCTACACTAAAGGTGCCAGCCCTGAAAGCTCTTGCTGGTCCTCATCTCCCACTGGTAACCTCTCAAACGAACACAAACACTTGGGCTCTGAACTTGTTTAGCCTACTAAAACTTCCAACGTACACAGCCTCTCCTGCTCAATCTGGCCAAAATTCAAAACCAAAATTGCGAACGTCCAGCGATTGCTCCTACACTAAAGGTGCCAGCCCTGAAAGCTCTTGCTGGTCCTCATCTCCCACTGGTAACCTCTCAAACGAACCACAAACACTTGGGCTCGGAACTTGTTTAGCCTACTAAAACTTCCAACGTACACAGCCTCTCCTGCTCAATCTGGCCAAAATTCAACACCGAAATTGCGAACGTCCAGCGATTGCTCCTACACTAAAGGTGCCAGCCCTGAAAGCTCTTGCTGGTCCTCATCTCCCACTGGTAACCTCTCAAACGAACCACAAACACTTGGGCTCTGAACTTGTTTAGCCTACTAAAACTTCCAACGTACACAGCCTCTCCTGCTCAATCTGGCCAAAATTCAACACCGAAATTGCGAACGTCCAGCGATTGCTCCTACACTAAAGGTGCCAGCCCTGAAAGCTCTTGCTGGTCCTCATCTCCCACTGGTAACCTCTCAAACGAACCACAAACACTTGGGCTCTGAACTTGTTTAGCCTACTAAAACTTCCAACGTACACTCCCTCGCCTGCTCAATCTGGCCAGAGCTCAACACCGGAATTGCGAACGTCCAGCGATTGCTCCTACACTAAAGGTGCCAGCCCTGAAAGCTCTTGCTGGTCCTCATCTCCCACTGGTAAACTCTCAAACGAACCACAACACTTGGCTCGGAACTTGTTTAGCCTACTAAAACTTCCAACGTACACAGCCTCTCCTGCTCAATCTGGCCAAAATTCAACACCGAAATTGCGAACGTCCAGCAATTGCTCCTACACTAAAGGTGCCAGCCCTGAAAGCTCTTGCTGGTCCTCATCTCCACTGGTAACCTCTCAAACGAACAACAAACACTTGGCTCTGAACTTGTTTAGCCTACTAAAACTTCCAACGTACACAGCCTCTCCTGCTCAATCTGGCCAAAATTCAACACCGAAATTGCGAACGTCCAGCGATTGCTCCTACACTAAAGGTGCCAGCCCTGAAAGCTCTTGCTGGTCCTCATCTCCCACTGGTAAACTCTCAAACGAACCACAAACACTTGGGCTCTGAACTTGTTTAGCCTACTAAAACTTCCAACGTACACTCCCTCGCCCTGCTCAATCTGGCCAGAGCTCAACACCGGAATTGCGAACGTCCAGCCATTGCTCCTACACTAAAGGTGCCAGCCCTGAAAGCTCTTGCTGGTCCTCATCTCCCACTGGTAACCTCTCAAACGAACCACAAACACTTGGGCTCTGACTTGTTTAGCCTACTAAAACTTCCAACGTACACTCCCTCGCCTGCTCAATCTGGCAGAGCTCAACACCGGAATTGCGAACGTCCAGCGATTGCTCCTACACTAAAGGTGCCAGCCCTGAAAGCTCTTGCTGGTCCTCATCTCCCACTGGTAACCTCTCAACGAACCACAACACTTGGGCTCTGAACTTGTTTAGCCTACTAAAACTTCAACGTACACAGCCTCTCCTGCTCAATCTGGCCAGAGCTCAACACCGAAATTGCAAACGTCCAGCGATTGCTCCTACACTAAAGGTGCCAGCCCTGAAAGCTCTTGCTGGTCCTCATCTCCCACTGGTAACCTCTCAAACGAACCACAAACACTTGGGCTCTGAACTTGTTTAGCCTACTAAAACTTCCAACGTACACAGCCTCTCCTGCTCAATCTGCCAAAATTCAACACCGAAATTGCGAACGTCCAGCCATTGCTCCTACACTAAAGGTGCCAGCCCTGAAAGCTCTTGCTGGTCCTCATCTCCCACTGGTAACCTCTCAAACGAACCACAAACACTGGGCTCGGAACTTGTTTAGCCTACTAAAACTTCCAACGTACACAGCCTCTCCTGCTCAATCTGGCCAGAGCTCAACACCGAATTGCGAACTTGTCCAGCGATTGCTCCTACACTAAAGGTGCCAGCCCTGAAAAGCTCTTGCTGGTCCTCATCTCCCACTGGTAACCTCTCAAACGAACCACAAACACTTGGGCTCGGAACTTGTTTAGCCTACTAAAACTTCCAACGTACACAGCCTCTCCTGCTCAATCTGGCCAGAGCTCAACACCGGAATTGCGAACGTCCAGCGATTGCTCCTACACTAAAGGTGCCAGCCCTGAAAGCTCTTGCTGGTCCTCATCTCCCACTGGTAAACTCTCAAAAGAACCACAAACACTTGGGCTCTGAACTTGTTTAGCCCTACTAAAACTTCCAACGTACACAGCCTCTCCTGCTCAATCTGGCCAGAGCTAAACACCGGAATTGCGAACGTCCAGCGATTGCTCCTACACTAAAGGTGCCAGCCCTGAAAGCTCTTGCTGGTCCTCATCTCCCACTGGTAACCTCTCAAACGAACCACAAACACTTGGGCTCTGAACTTGTTTAGCCTACTAAAACTTCCAACGTACACAGCCTCTCCTGCTCAATCTGGCCAAAATTCAAAACCAAAATTGCGAACGTCCAGCGATTGCTCCTACACTAAAGGTGCCAGCCCTGAAAGCTCTTGCTGGTCCTCATCTCCCACTGGGAACCTCTCAAACGAACCACAAACACTTGGGCTCGGAACTTGTTTAGCCTACTAAAACTTCCAACGTACACAGCCTCTCCTGCTCAATCTGGCCAAAATTCAACACCGAAATTGCGAACGTCCAGCGATTGCTCCTACGCTAAAGGTGCCAGCCCTGAAAGCTCTTGCTGGTCCTCATCTCCCACTGGTAACCTCTCAAACGAACCACAAACACTTGGGCTCTGAACTTGTTTAGCCTACTAAAACTTCCAACGTACACAGACTCTCCTGCTCAATCTGGCCAAAATTCAACACCGGAATTGCGAACGTCCAGGGATTGCTCCTACACTAAAGGTGCCAGCCCTGAAAGCTCTTGCTGGTCCTCATCTCCCACTGGTAACCTCTCAAACGAACCACAAACACTTGGGCTCTGAACTTGTTTAGCCTACTAAAACTTCCAACGTACACAGCCTCTCCTGCTCAATCTGGCCAGAGCTCAACACCGGAATTGCGAACGTCCAGCGATTGCTCCTACACTAAAGCTGCCAGCCCTGAAAGCTCTTGCTGGTCCTCATCTCCCACTGGTAACCTCTCAAACGAACCACAAACACTTGGGCTCTGAACTTGTTTAGCCTAGTAAAACTTCCAACGTACACAGCCTCTCCTGCTCAATTTGGCCAGAGCTCAACTCCGGAATTGCGAACGTCCAGCCATTGCTCCTACACTAAAGGTGCCAGCCCTGAAAGCTCTTGCTGGTCCTCATCTCCCACTGGTAACCTCTCAAACGAACCACAAACACTTGGGCTCGGAACTTGTTTAGCCTACTAAAACTTCCAACGTACACTCCCTCGCCTGCTCAATCTGGCCAGAGCTCAACACCGGAATCGCGAACGTCCAGCGATTGCTCCTACACTAAAGGTGCCAGCCCTGAAAGCTCTTGCTGGTCCTCATCTCCCACTGGTAAACTCTCAAACGAACCACAAACACTTGGGCTCTGAACTTGTTTAGCCTACTAAAACTTCCAACGTACACAGCCTCTCCTGCTCAATCTGGCCAGAGCTCAACACCGGAATTGCGAACGTCCAGCGATTGCTCCTACACTAAAGGTGCCAGCCCTGAAAGCTCTTGCTGGTCCTCATCTCCCACTGGTAACCTCTCAAACGAACCACAAACACTTGGGCTCTGAACTTGTTTAGCCTACTAAAACTTCCAACGTACGCAGCCTCTCCTGCTCAATCTGGCCAAAATTCAAAACCAAAATTGCGAACGTCCAGCGATTGCTCCTACACTAAAGGTGCCAGCCCTGAAAGCTCTTGCTGGTCCTCATCTCCCACTGGTAACCTCTCAAACGAACCACAAACACTTGGGCTCGGAACTTGTTTAGCCTACTAAAACTTCCAACGTACACAGCCTCTCCTGCTCAATCCGGCCAAAATTCAACACCGAAATTGCGAATGTCCAGGGATTGCTCCTACACTAAAGGTGCCAGCCCTGAAAGCTCTTGCTGGTCCTCATCTCCCACTGGTAACCTCTCAAACGAACCACAAACACTTGGGCTCGGAACTTGTTTAGCCTACTAAAACTTCCAACGTACACAGCCTCTCCTGCTCAATCTGGCCAGAGCTCAACACCGGAATTGCGAACGTCCAGCCATTGCTCCTACACTAAAGGTGCCAGCCCTGAAAGCTCTTGCTGGTCCTCATCTCCCACTGGTAACCTCTCAAACGAACCACAAACACTTGGGCTCTGAACTTGTTTAGCCTACTAAAACTTCCAACGTACACAGCCTCTCCTGCTCAATCTGGCCAAAATTCAACACCGGAATTGCGAACGTCCAGGGATTGCTCCTACACTAAAGGTGCCAGCCCTGAAAGCTCTTGCTGGTCCTCATCTCCCACTGGTAACCTCTCAAACGAACCACAAACACTTGGGCTCTGAACTTGTTTAGCCTACTAAAACTTCCAACGTACACAGACTCTCCTGCTCAATCTGGCCAAAATTCAACACCGGAATTGCGAACGTCCAGGGATTGCTCCTACACTAAAGGTGCCAGCCCTGAAAGCTCTTGCTGGTCCTCATCTCCCACTGGTAACCTCTCAAACGAACCACAAACACTTGGGCTCGGAACTTGTTTAGCCTACTAAAACTTCCAACGTACACAGCCTCTCCTGCTCAATCTGGCCAGAGCTCAAAACCGGAATTGCGAACGTCCAGCGATTGCTCCTACACTAAAGCTGCCAGCCCTGAAAGCTCTTGCTGGTCCTCATCTCCCACTGGTAACCTCTCAAACGAACCACAAACACTTGGGCTCGGAACTTGTTTAGCCTACTAAAACTTCCAACGTACACAGCCTCTCCTGCTCAATTTGGCCAGAGCTCAACTCCGGAATTGCGAACGTCCAGCCATTGCTCCTACACTAAAGGTGCCAGCCCTGAAAGCTCTTGCTGGTCCTCATCTCCCACTGGTAACCTCTCAAACGAACCACAAACACTTTGGCTCGGAACTTGTTTAGCCTACTAAAACTTCCAACGTACACTCCCTCGCCTGCTCAATCTGGCCAGAGCTCAACACCGGAATTGCGAACGTCCAGCGATTGCTCCTACACTAAAGGTGCCAGCCCTGAAAGCTCTTGCTGGTCCTCATCTCCCACTGGTAAACTCTCAAACGAACCACAAACACTTGGGCTCGGAACTTGTTTAGCCTACTAAAACTTCCAACGTACACAGCCTCTCCTGCTCAATCTGGCCAGAGCTAAACACCGGAATTGCGAACGTCCAGCGATTGCTCCTACACTAAAGGTGCCAGCCCTGAAAGCTCTTGCTGGTCCTCATCTCCCACTGGTAACCTCTCAAACGAACCACAAACACTTGGGCTCTGAACTTGTTTAGCCTACTAAAACTTCCAACGTACACAGCCTCTCCTGCTCAATCTGGCCAGAGCTCAACACCGAAATTGCGAACGTCCAGCGATTGCTCCTACACTAAAGGTGCCAGCCCTGAAAGCTCTTGCTGGTCCTCATCTCCCACTGGTAACCTCTCAAACGAACCACAAACACTTGGGCTCTGAACTTGTTTAGCCTACTAAAACTTCCAACGTACACAGCCTCTCCTGCTCAATCTGGCCAAAATTCAAAACCGAAATTGCGAACGTCCAGCGATTGCTCCTACGCTAAAGGTGCCAGCCCTGAAAGCTCTTGCTGGTCCTCATCTCCCACTGGTAACCTCTCAAACGAACCACAAACACTTGGGCTCTGAACTTGTTTAGCCTACTAAAACTTCCAACGTACACAGCCTCTCCTGCTCAATCTGGCCAAAATTCAACACCAGAATTGCGAACGTCCAGGGATTGCTCCTACACTAAAGGTGCCAGCCCTGAAAGCTCTTGCTGGTCCTCATCTCCCACTGGTAACCTCTCAAACGAACCACAAACACTTGGGCTCTGAACTTGTTTAGCCTACTAAAACTTCCAACGTACACAGCCTCTCCTGCTCAATCTGGCCAAAATTCAACACCGAAATTGCGAACGTCCAGCGATTGCTCCTACACTAAAGGTGCCAGCCCTGAAAGCTCTTGCTGGTCCTCATCTCCCACTGGTAACCTCTCAAACGAACCACAAACACTTGGGCTCTGAACTTGTTTAGCCTACTAAAACTTCCAACGTACACAGCCTCTCCTGCTCAATCTGGCCAAAATTCAACACCGGAATTGCGAACGTCCAGGGATTGCTCCTACACTAAAGGTGCCAGCCCTGAAAGCTCTTGCTGGTCCTCATCTCCCACTGGTAACCTCTCAAACGAACCACAAACACTTGGGCTCTGAACTTGTTTAGCCTACTAAAACTTCCAACGTACACAGACTCTCCTGCTCAATCTGGCCAAAATTCAACACCGGAATTGCGAACGTCCAGGGATTGCTCCTACACTAAAGGTGCCAGCCCTGAAAGCTCTTGCTGGTCCTCATCTCCCACTGGTAACCTCTCAAACGAACCACAAACACTTGGGCTCTGAAGTTGTTTAGCCTACTAAAACTTCCAACGTACACAGCCTCTCCTGCTCAATCTGGCCAGAGCTCAACACCGAATTGCGAACGTCCAGCGATTGCTCCTACACTAAAGGTGCCAGCCCTGAAAGCTCTTGCTGGTCCTCATCTCCCACTGGTAACCTCTCAAACGAACCACAAACACTTGGGCTCGGAACTTGTTTAGCCTACTAAAACTTCCAACGTACACAGCCTCTCCTGCTCAATTTGGCCAGAGCTCAACTCCGGAATTGCGAACGTCCAGCCATTGCTCCTACACTAAAGGTGCCAGCCCTGAAAGCTCTTGCTGGTCCTCATCTCCCACTGGTAACCTCTCAAACGAACCACAAACACTTGGGCTCGGACCTTGTTTAGCCTACTAAAACTTCCAACGTACACAGCATCTCCTGCTCAATCTGGCCAAAATTCAACACCGAAATAGCGAACGTCCAGCGATTGCTCCTACACTAAAGGTGCCAGCCCTGAAAGCTCTTGCTGGTCCTCATCTCCCACTGGTAAACTCTCAAACGAACCACAAACACTTGGGCTCTGAACTTGTTTAGCCTACTAAAACTTCCAACGTACACAGCCTCTCCTGCTCAATCTGGCCAGAGCTAAACACCGAATTGCGAACGTCCAGCGATTGCTCCTACACTAAAGGTGCCAGCCCTGAAAGCTCTTGCTGGTCCTCATCTCCCACTGGTAACCTCTCAAACGAACCACAAACACTTGGGCTCTGAACTTGTTTAGCCTACTAAAACTTCCAACGTACACAGCCTCTCCTGCTCAATCTGGCCAAAATTCAAAACCAAAATTGCGAACGTCCAGCGATTGCTCCTACACTAAAGGTGCCAGCCCTGAAAGCTCTTGCTGGTCCTCATCTCCCACTGGTAACCTCTCAAACGAACCACAAACACTTGGGCTCTGAACTTGTTTAGCCTACTAAAACTTCCAACGTACACAGCCTCTCCTGCTCAATCTGGCCAAAATTCAAAACCGAAATTGCGAACGTCCAGCGATTGCTCCTACGCTAAAGGTGCCAGCCCTGAAAGCTCTTGCTGGTCCTCATCTCCCACTGGTAACCTCTCAAACGAACCACAAACACTTGGGCTCTGAACTTGTTTAGCCTACTAAAACTTCCAACGTACACAGCCTCTCCTGCTCAATCTGGCCAAAATTCAACACCAGAATTGCGAACGTCCAGGGATTGCTCCTACACTAAAGGTGCCAGCCCTGAAAGCTCTTGCTGGTCCTCATCTCCCACTGGTAACCTCTCAAACGAACCACAAACACTTGGGCTCGGAACTTGTTTAGCCTACTAAACTTCCAACGTACACAGCCTCTCCTGCTCAATCTGGCCAAAATTTCAACACCGAAATTGCGAACGTCCAGCGATTGCTCCTACACTAAAGGTGCCAGCCCTGAAAGCTCTTGCTGGTCCTCATCTCCCACTGGTAACCTCTCAAACGAACCACAAACACTTGGGCTCGGAACTTGTTTAGCCTACTAAAACTTCCAACGTACACAGCCTCTCCTGCTCAATCTGGCCAGAGCTCAACACCGAATTGCGAACGTCCAGCCATTGCTCCTACACTAAAGTTGCCAGCCCTGAAAGCTCTTGCTGGTCCTCATCTCCCACTGGTAACCTCTCAAACGAACCACAAACACTTGGGCTCGGAACTTGTTTAGCCTACTAAAACTTCCAACGTACACAGCCTCTCCTGCTCAATTTGGCCAGAGCTCAACTCCGGAATTGCGAACGTCCAGCCATTGCTCCTACACTAAAGGTGCCAGCCCTGAAAGCTCTTGCTGGTCCTCATCTCCCACTGGTAACCTCTCAAACGAACCACAAACACTTGGGCTCGGAACTTGTTTAGCCTACTAAAACTTCCAACGTACACAGCCTCTCCTGCTCAATCTGGCCAGAGCTCAACACCGGAATTGCGAACGTCCAGCCATTGCTCCTACACTAAAGGTGCCAGCCCTGAAAGCTCTTGCTGGTCCTCATCTCCCACTGGTAACCTCTCAAACGAACCACAAACACTTGGGCTCTGAACTTGTTTAGCCTACTAAAACTTCCAACGTACACAGCCTCTCCTGCTCAATCTGGCCAAAATTCAAACCAAAATTGCGAAAGTCCAGCGATTGCTCCTACACTAAAGGTGCCAGCCCTGAAAGCTCTTGCTGGTCCTCATCTCCCACTGGTAACCTCTCAAACGAACCACAAACACTTGGCCTCGGAACTTGTTTAGCCTACTAAAACTTCCAACGTACACAGCCTCTCCTGCTCAATTTGGCCAGAGCTCAACTCCGGAATTGCGAACGTCCAGCGATTGCTCCTACACTAAAGGTGCCAGCCCTGAAAGCTCTTGCTGGTCCTCATCTCCCACTGGTAACCTCTCAAACGAACCACAAACACTTGGGCTCGGAACTTGTTTAGCCTACTAAAACTTCCAACGTACACAGCCTCTCCTGCTCAATCTGGCCAGAGCTCAACACCGGAATTGCGAACGTCCAGCCATTGCTCCTACACTAAAGGTGCCAGCCCTGAAAGCTCTTGCTGGTCCTCATCTCCCACTGGTAAACTCTCAAACGAACCACAAACACTTGGGCTCGGAACTTGTTTAGCCTACTAAAACTTCCAACATACACAGCCTCGCCTGCTCAATCTGGCCAGAGCTCAACACCGGAATTGCGAACGTCCAGCGATTGCTCCTACACTAAAGGTGCCAGCCCTGAAAGCTCTTGCTGGTCCTCATCTCCCACTGGTAACCTCTCAAACGAACCACAAACACTTGGGCTCTGAACTTGTTTAGCCTACTAAAACTTCCAACGTACACAGCCTCTCCTGCTCAATCTGGCCAGAGCTCAACACCGGAATTGCGAACGTCCAGCGATTGCTCCTACACTAAAGGTGCCAGCCCTGAAAGCTCTTGCTGGTCCTCATCTCCCACTGGTAACCTCTCAAAAGAACCACAAACACTTGGGCTCTGAACTTGTTTAGCCTACTAAAACTTCCAACGTACACAGCCTCTCCTGCTCAATTTGGCCAGAGCTCAACTCCGGAATTGCGAACGTCCAGCCATTGCTCCTACACTAAAGGTGCCAGCCCTGAAAGCTCTTGCTGGTCCTCATCTCCCACTGGTAACCTCTCAAACGAACCACAAACACTTGGGCTCGGAACTTGTTTAGCCTACTAAAACTTCCAACGTACACAGCCTCTCCTGCTCAATCTGGCCAGAGCTCAACACCGGAATTGCGAACGTCCAGCCATTGCTCCTACACTAAAGGTGCCAGCCCTGAAAGCTCTTGCTGGTCCTCATCTCCCACTGGTAACCTCTCAAACGAACCACAAACACTTGGGCTCTGAACTTGTTTAGCCTACTAAAACTTCCAACGTACACAGCCTCGCCTGCTCAATCTGGCCAGAGCTCAACACCGGAATTGCGAACGTCCAGCGATTGCTCCTACACTAAAGGTGCCAGCCCTGAAAGCTCTTGCTGGTCCTCATCTCCCACTGGTAACCTCTCAAACGAACCACAAACACTTGGGCTCGGAACTTGTTTAGCCTACTAAAACTTCCAACGTACACAGCCTCTCCTGCTCAATCTGGCCAAAATTCAAAACCAAAATTGCGAACGTCCAGCGATTGCTCCTACACTAAAGGTGCCAGCCCTGAAAGCTCTTGCTGGTCCTCATCTCCCACTGGTAACCTCTCAAACGAACCACAAACACTTGGGCTCGGAACTTGTTTAGCCTACTAAAACTTCCAACGTACACAGCCTCTCCTGCTCAATCTGGCCAAAATTCAAAACCGAAATTGCGAACGTCCAGCGATTGCTCCTACACTAAAGGTGCCAGCCCTGAAAGCTCTTGCTGGTCCTCATCTCCCACTGGTAACCTCTCAAACGAACCACAAACACTTGGGCTCTGAACTTGTTTAGCCTACTAAAACTTCCAACGTACACAGCCTCTCCTGCTCAATCTGGCCAGAGCTCAACATCAGAATTGCGAACGTCCAGGGATTGCTCCTACACTAAAGGTGCCAGCCCTGAAAGCTCTTGCTGGTCCTCATCTCCCACTGGTAACCTCTCAAACGAACCACAAACACTTGGGCTCGGAACTTGTTTAGCCTACTAAAACTTCCAACGTACACAGCCTCTCCTGCTCAATCTGGCCAAAATTCAACACCGAAATTGCGAACGTCCAGCCATTGCTCCTACACTAAAGGTGCCAGCCCTGAAAGCTCTTGCTGGTCCTCATCTCCCACTGGTAACCTCTCAAACGAACCACAAACACTTGGGCTCGGAACTTGTTTAGCCTACTAAAACTTCCAACGTACACAGCCTCTCCTGCTCAATCTGGCCAGAGCTCAACACCGGAATTGCGAACGTCCAGCCATTGCTCCTACACTAAAGGTGCCAGCCCTGAAAGCTCTTGCTGGTCCTCATCTCCCACTGGTAACCTCTCAAACGAACCACAAACACTTGGGCTCTGAACTTGTTTAGCCTACTAAAACTTCCAACGTACACAGCCTCGCCTGCTCAATCTGGCCAGAGCTCAACACCGGAATTGCGAACGTCCAGCGATTGCTCCTACACTAAAGGTGCCAGCCCTGAAAGCTCTTGCTGGTCCTCATCTCCCACTGGTAACCTCTCAAACGAACCACAAACACTTGGGCTCGGAACTTGTTTAGCCTACTAAAACTTCCAACGTACACAGCCTCTCCTGCTCAATCTGGCCAAAATTCAAAACCGAAATTGCGAACGTCCAGCGATTGCTCCTACACTAAAGGTGCCAGCCCTGAAAGCTCTTGCTGGTCCTCATCTCCCACTGGTAACCTCTCAAACGAACCACAAACACTTGGGCTCGGAACTTGTTTAGCCTACTAAAACTTCCAACGTACACAGCCTCTCCTGCTCAATCTGGCCAGAGCTCAACACCGAAATTGCGAACGTCCAGCGATTGCTCCTACACTAAAGGTGCCAGCCCTGAAAGCTCTTGCTGGTCCTCATCTCCCACTGGTAACCTCTCAAACGAACCACAAACACTTGGGCTCTGAACTTGTTTAGCCTACTAAAACTTCCAACGTACACAGCCTCTCCTGCTCAATCTGGCCAGAGCTCAACACCGAAATTGCGAACGTCCAGCGATTGCTCCTACACTAAAGGTGCCAGCCCTGAAAGCTCTTGCTGGTCCTCATCTCCCACTGGTAACCTCTCAAACGAACCACAAACACTTGGGCTCGGAACTTGTTTAGCCTACTAAAACTTCCAACGTACACTCCCTCGCCTGCTCAATCTGGCCAAAATTCAACACCGAAATTGCGAACGTCCAGCGATTGCTCCTACACTAAAGGTGCCAGTCCTGAAAGCTCTTGCTGGTCCTCATCTCCCACTGGTAACCTCTCAAACGAACCACAAACACTTGGGCTCTGAACTTGTTTAGCCTACTAAAACTTCCAACGTACACAGCCTCTCCTGCTCAATCTGGCCAAAATTCAACACCGAAATTGCGAACGTCCAGGGATTGCTCCTACACTAAAGGTGCCAGCCCTGAAAGCTCTTGCTGGTCCTCAACTCCCACTGGTAACCTCTCAAACGAACCACAAACACTTGGGCTCTGAACTTGTTTAGCCTACTAAAACTTCCAACGTACACTCCCTCGCCTGCTCAATCTGGCCAAAATTCAACACCGAAATTGCGAACGTCCAGCGATTGCTCCTACACTAAAGGTGCCAGCCCTGAAAGCTCTTGCTGGTCCTCATCTCCCACTGGTAACCTCTCAAACGAACCACAAACACTTGGGTTCGGAACTTGTTTAGCCTACTAAAACTTCCAACGTACACAGCCTCTCCTGCTCAATCTGGCCAGAGCTCAACACCGGAATTGCGAACGTCCAGGGATTGCTCCTACACTAAAGGTGCCAGCCCTGAAAGCTCTTGCTGGTCCTCATCTCCCACTGGTAACCTCTCAAACGAACCACAAACACTTGGGCTCGGAACTTGTTTAGCCTACTAAAACTTCCAACGTACACAGCCTCTCCTGCTCAATCTGGCCAAAATTCAAAACCGAAATTGCGAACGTCCAGGATTGCTCCTACACTAAAGGTGCCAGCTCTGAAAGCTCTTGCTGGTCCTCATCTCCCACTGGTAACCTCTCAAACGAACCACAAACACTTGGGCTCTGAACTTGTTTAGCCTACTAAAACTTCCAACGTACACAGCCTCTCCTGCTCAATCTGGCCAGAGCTCAACACCGGAATTGCGAACGTCCAGCCATTGCTCCTACACTAAAGGTGCCAGCCCTGAAAGCTCTTGCTGGTCCTCATCTCCCACTGGTAACCTCTCAAACGAACCACAAACACTTGGGCTCTGAACTTGTTTAGCCTACTAAAACTTCCAACGTACACAGCCTCTCCTGCTCAATCTGGCCAAAATTCAACACCGGAATTGCGAACGTCCAGGGATTGCTCCTACACTAAAGGTGCCAGCCCTGAAAGCTCTTGCTGGTCCTCATCTCCCACTGGTAACCTCTCAAACGAACCACAAACACTTGGGCTCTGAACTTGTTTAGCCTACTAAAACTTCCAACGTACACAGACTCTCCTGCTCAATCTGGCCAAAATTCAACACCGGAATTGCGAACGTCCAGGGATTGCTCCTACACTAAAGGTGCCAGCCCTGAAAGCTCTTGCTGGTCCTCATCTCCCACTGGTAACCTCTCAAACGAACCACAAACACTTGGGCTCTGAACTTGTTTAGCCTACTAAAACTTCCAACGTACACAGCCTCTCCTGCTCAATCTGGCCAGAGCTCAACACCGGAATTGCGAACGTCCAGCGATTGCTCCTACACTAAAGCTGCCAGCCCTGAAAGCTCTTGCTGGTCCTCATCTCCCACTGGTAACCTCTCAAACGAACCACAAACACTTGGGCTCGGAACTTGTTTAGCCTACTAAAACTTCCAACGTACACAGCCTCTCCTGCTCAATTTGGCCAGAGCTCAACTCCGGAATTGCGAACGTCCAGCCATTGCTCCTACACTAAAGGTGCCAGCCCTGAAAGCTCTTGCTGGTCCTCATCTCCCACTGGTAACCTCTCAAACGAACCACAAACACTTGGGCTCGGAACTTGTTTAGCCTACTAAAACTTCCAACGTACACAGCCTCTCCTGCTCAATCTGGCCAGAGCTAAACACCGGAATTGCGAACGTCCAGCGATTGCTCCTACACTAAAGGTGCCAGCCCTGAAAGCTCTTGCTGGTCCTCATCTCCCACTGGTAACCTCTCAAACGAACCACAAACACTTGGGCTCTGAACTTGTTTAGCCTACTAAAACTTCCAACGTACACAGCCTCTCCTGCTCAATCTGGCCAAAATTCAAAACCAAAATTGCGAACGTCCAGCGATTGCTCCTACACTAAAGGTGCCAGCCCTGAAAGCTCTTGCTGGTCCTCATCTCCCACTGGTAACCTCTCAAACGAACCACAAACACTTGGGCTCTGAACTTGTTTAGCCTACTAAAACTTCCAACGTACACAGCCTCTCCTGCTCAATCTGGCCAAAATTCAAAACCGAAATTGCGAACGTCCAGCGATTGCTCCTACGCTAAAGGTGCCAGCCCTGAAAGCTCTTGCTGGTCCTCATCTCCCACTGGTAACCTCTCAAACGAACCACAAACACTTGGGCTCTGAACTTGTTTAGCCTACTAAAACTTCCAACGTACACAGCCTCTCCTGCTCAATCTGGCCAAAATTCAACACCAGAATTGCGAACGTCCAGGGATTGCTCCTACACTAAAGGTGCCAGCCCTGAAAGCTCTTGCTGGTCCTCATCTCCCACTGGTAACCTCTCAAACGAACCACAAACACTTGGGCTCTGAACTTGTTTAGCCTACTAAAACTTCCAACGTACACAGCCTCTCCTGCTCAATCTGGCCAAAATTCAACACCGAAATTGCGAACGTCCAGCGATTGCTCCTACACTAAAGGTGCCAGCCCTGAAAGCTCTTGCTGGTCCTCATCTCCCACTGGTAACCTCTCAAACGAACCACAAACACTTGGGCTCGGAACTTGTTTAGCCTACTAAAACTTCCAACGTACACAGCCTCTCCTGCTCAATCTGGCCAGAGCTCAACACCGGAATTGCGAACGTCCAGCCATTGCTCCTACACTAAAGTTGCCAGCCCTGAAAGCTCTTGCTGGTCCTCATCTCCCACTGGTAACCTCTCAAACGAACCACAAACACTTGGGCTCGGAACTTGTTTAGCCTACTAAAACTTCCAACGTACACAGCCTCTCCTGCTCAATTTGGCCAGAGCTCAACTCCGGAATTGCGAACGTCCAGCCATTGCTCCTACACTAAAGGTGCCAGCCCTGAAAGCTCTTGCTGGTCCTCATCTCCCACTGGTAACCTCTCAAACGAACCACAAACACTTGGGCTCTGAACTTGTTTAGCCTACTAAAACTTCCAACGTACACAGCCTCTCCTGCTCAATCTGGCCAGAGCTCAACACCGGAATTGCGAACGTCCAGCCATTGCTCCTACACTAAAGGTGCCAGCCCTGAAAGCTCTTGCTGGTCCTCATCTCCCACTGGTAACCTCTCAAACGAACCACAAACACTTGGGCTCTGAACTTGTTTAGCCTACTAAAACTTCCAACGTACACAGCCTCTCCTGCTCAATCTGGCCAAAATTCAAAACCAAAATTGCGGAAGTCCAGCGATTGCTCCTACACTAAAGGTGCCAGCCCTGAAAGCTCTTGCTGGTCCTCATCTCCCACTGGGAACCTCTCAAACGAACCACAAACACTTGGGCTCGGAACTTGTTTAGCCTACTAAAACTTCCAACGTACACAGCCTCTCCTGCTCAATATGGCCAAAATTCAAAACCGAAATTGCGAATGTCCAGCGATTGCTCCTACACTAAAGGTGCCAGCCCTGAAAGCTCTTGCTGGTCCTCATCTCCCACTGGTAACCTCTCAAACGAACCACAAACACTTGGGCTCGGAACTTGTTTAGCCTACTAAAACTTCCAACGTACACAGCCTCTCCTGCTCAATCTGGCCAGAGCTCAACACCGGAATTGCGAACGTCCAGCCATTGCTCCTACACTAAAGGTGCCAGCCCTGAAAGCTCTTGCTGGTCCTCATCTCCCACTGGTAACCTCTCAAACGAACCACAAACACTTGGCCTCTGAACTTGTTTAGCCTACTAAAACTTCCAACGTACACAGCCTCTCCTGCTCAATTTGGCCAGAGCTCAACTCCGGAATTGCGAACGTCCAGCGATTGCTCCTACACTAAAGGTGCCAGCCCTGAAAGCTCTTGCTGGTCCTCATCTCCCACTGGTAACCTCTCAAACGAACCACAAACACTTGGGCTCGGAACTTGTTTAGCCTACTAAAACTTCCAACGTACACAGCCTCTCCTGCTCAATCTGGCCAGAGCTCAACACCGGAATTGCGAACGTCCAGCCATTGCTCCTACACTAAAGGTGCCAGCCCTGAAAGCTCTTGCTGGTCCTCATCTCCCACTGGTAAACTCTCAAACGAACCACAAACACTTGGGCTCGGAACTTGTTTAGCCTACTAAAACTTCCAACATACACAGCCTCGCCTGCTCAATCTGGCCAGAGCTCAACACCGGAATTGCGAACGTCCAGCGATTGCTCCTACACTAAAGGTGCCAGCCCTGAAAGCTCTTGCTGGTCCTCATCTCCCACTGGTAACCTCTCAAACGAACCACAAACACTTGGGCTCTGAACTTGTTTAGCCTACTAAAACTTCCAACGTACACAGCCTCTCCTGCTCAATCTGGCCAGAGCTCAACACCGGAATTGCGAACGTCCAGCGATTGCTCCTACACTAAAGGTGCCAGCCCTGAAAGCTCTTGCTGGTCCTCAGCTCCCACTGGTAACCTCTCAAAAGAACCACAAACACTTGGGCTCTGAACTTGTTTAGCCTACTAAAACTTCCAACGTACACAGCCTCTCCTGCTCAATTTGGCCAGAGCTCAACTCCGGAATTGCGAACGTCCAGCCATTGCTCCTACACTAAAGGTGCCAGCCCTGAAAGCTCTTGCTGGTCCTCATCTCCCACTGGTAACCTCTCAAACGAACCACAAACACTTGGGCTCGGAACTTGTTTAGCCTACTAAAACTTCCAACGTACACAGCCTCTCCTGCTCAATCTGGCCAGAGCTCAACACCGGAATTGCGAACGTCCAGCCATTGCTCCTACACTAAAGGTGCCAGCCCTGAAAGCTCTTGCTGGTCCTCATCTCCCACTGGTAAACTCTCAAACGAACCACAAACACTTGGGCTCTGAACTTGTTTAGCCTACTAAAACTTCCAACGTACACAGCCTCGCCTGCTCAATCTGGCCAGAGCTCAACACCGGAATTGCGAACGTCCAGCGATTGCTCCTACACTAAAGGTGCCAGCCCTGAAAGCTCTTGCTGGTCCTCATCTCCCACTGGTAACCTCTCAAACGAACCACAAACACTTGGGCTCGGAACTTGTTTAGCCTACTAAAACTTCCAACGTACACAGCCTCTCCTGCTCAATCTGGCCAAAATTCAAAACCAAAATTGCGAACGTCCAGCGATTGCTCCTACACTAAAGGTGCCAGCCCTGAAAGCTCTTGCTGGTCCTCATCTCCCACTGGTAACCTCTCAAACGAACCACAAACACTTGGGCTCGGAACTTGTTTAGCCTACTAAAACTTCCAACGTACACAGCCTCTCCTGCTCAATCTGGCCAAAATTCAAAACCGAAATTGCGAACGTCCAGCGATTGCTCCTACACTAAAGGTGCCAGCCCTGAAAGCTCTTGCTGGTCCTCATCTCCCACTGGTAACCTCTCAAACGAACCACAAACACTTGGGCTCTGAACTTGTTTAGCCTACTAAAACTTCCAACGTACACAGCCTCTCCTGCTCAATCTGGCCAGAGCTCAACACCAGAATTGCGAACGTCCAGGGATTGCTCCTACACTAAAGGTGCCAGCCCTGAAAGCTCTTGCTGGTCCTCATCTCCCACTGGTAACCTCTCAAACGAACCACAAACACTTGGGCTCGGAACTTGTTTAGCCTACTAAAACTTCCAACGTACACAGCCTCTCCTGCTCAATCTGGCCAAAATTCAACACCGAAATTGCGAACGTCCAGCCATTGCTCCTACACTAAAGGTGCCAGCCCTGAAAGCTCTTGCTGGTCCTCATCTCCCACTGGTAACCTCTCAAACGAACCACAAACACTTGGGCTCGGAACTTGTTTAGCCTACTAAAACTTCCAACGTACACAGCCTCTCCTGCTCAATCTGGCCAGAGCTCAACACCGGAATTGCGAACGTCCAGCCATTGCTCCTACACTAAAGGTGCCAGCCCTGAAAGCTCTTGCTGGTCCTCATCTCCCACTGGTAACCTCTCAAACGAACCACAAACACTTGGGCTCTGAACTTGTTTAGCCTACTAAAACTTCCAACGTACACAGCCTCGCCTGCTCAATCTGGCCAGAGCTCAACACCGGAATTGCGAACGTCCAGCGATTGCTCCTACACTAAAGGTGCCAGCCCTGAAAGCTCTTGCTGGTCCTCATCTCCCACTGGTAACCTCTCAAACGAACCACAAACACTTGGGCTCGGAACTTGTTTAGCCTACTAAAACTTCCAACGTACACAGCCTCTCCTGCTCAATCTGGCCAAAATTCAAAACCGAAATTGCGAACGTCCAGCGATTGCTCCTACACTAAAGGTGCCAGCCCTGAAAGCTCTTGCTGGTCCTCATCTCCCACTGGTAACCTCTCAAACGAACCACAAACACTTGGGCTCGGAACTTGTTTAGCCTACTAAAACTTCCAACGTACACAGCCTCTCCTGCTCAATCTGGCCAGAGCTCAACACCGAAATTGCGAACGTCCAGCGATTGCTCCTACACTAAAGGTGCCAGCCCTGAAAGCTCTTGCTGGTCCTCATCTCCCACTGGTAACCTCTCAAACGAACCACAAACACTTGGGCTCTGAACTTGTTTAGCCTACTAAAACTTCCAACGTACACAGCCTCTCCTGCTCAATCTGGCCAGAGCTCAACACCGAAATTGCGAACGTCCAGCGATTGCTCCTACACTAAAGGTGCCAGCCCTGAAAGCTCTTGCTGGTCCTCATCTCCCACTGGTAACCTCTCAAACGAACCACAAACACTTGGGCTCGGAACTTGTTTAGCCTACTAAAACTTCCAACGTACACTCCCTCGCCTGCTCAATCTGGCCAAAATTCAACACCGAAATTGCGAACGTCCAGCGATTGCTCCTACACTAAAGGTGCCAGCCCTGAAAGCTCTTGCTGGTCCTCATCTCCCACTGGTAACCTCTCAAACGAACCACAAACACTTGGGCTCTGAACTTGTTTAGCCTACTAAAACTTCCAACGTACACAGCCTCTCCTGCTCAATCTGGCCAAAATTCAACACCGAAATTGCGAACGTCCAGGGATTGCTCCTACACTAAAGGTGCCAGCCCTGAAAGCTCTTGCTGGTCCTCAACTCCCACTGGTAACCTCTCAAACGAACCACAAACACTTGGGCTCTGAACTTGTTTAGCCTACTAAAACTTCCAACGTACACTCCCTCGCCTGCTCAATCTGGCCAAAATTCAACACCGAAATTGCGAACGTCCAGA
>NW_026777294.1:150000-152500 GCF_030936135.1 Gavia stellata | reverse complement strand
CACCCTGCCTGACCACCGGACACCGCCGTGCCTCCCCGTTCCAGGGAGCACGGAAGAGCCGGCCCGCCGGGGGCCCTTTCCGACGCGACCCGAAAAGCCTCATCGATCGGTTGAAGGGGAGAGAGGGCGGAAAAGCCGAGGCCACGCTCCTGGGACAGCGACGGCCGCACACGCCCAGCGCCACCCCCCGGGAGGGCACCCGGGGACGCCTCGGCGCGCGCTGCCTGCGGCTCTGCAGCGGTCGAAGGAGGGGGACCGGGACAGGTGCCGCCGGCGCCACCCGCTCCGTGCAACGAGTCCCTTGAGCGACGTCAACGGGAACGCTGGAAGGCCGCAGCACACCTGCGACTCCACGCGCTCCTTCGGCGGTCGAGAGCACCGGCACGACCGCCGCCGGTCGCCGGGCTTTGCCGCGTTCGAGAGCACCGGCACCGACCGCCGCCGGTCGCCGGGCTTTGCCGCGTTCGAGAGCACCGGCACCGACCGCCGCCGGTCGCCGGGCTTTGCCGCGTTCGAGAGCACCGGCACCGACCGCCGCCGGTCGCCGGGCTTTGCCCGCGTTCGAGAGCACCGGTACCGACCGCCGCCGGTCGCCGGGCTTTGCCCGCGTTCGAGAGCACCGGTACCGACCGCCGCCGGTCGCCGGGCTTTGCCCGCGTTCGAGAGCACCGGCACGACCGCCGCCGGTCGCCCGTCTACGCCCGCCCAGCAGGATGATACCACTCGCCCTGCAGAGGGAGAGAGAGACCGGAGAAAAGCCGGGGGGGGGGGGGAAAAAAAGAAAAAAGGACGGGGAAAACACAAAAAGCCACCCAAAAAACGGGCAGGCGAGACGCCACACGCCACGCCTCACCCGTGCCGTTGGCGGGTGTTTCTGGAGCCAGGGAGTAAGGCCACCGGAGGCGCGAGGCACACCTCCCGACTCCCTGACGCACTGCGCTCGGGCTGCCAGCCACCGGGACCGGCTGCGACGCTCTTGCCGGCCTGCCTCGCGGGCTCCAGCTTAGGGCCGGAGAAGGAAGAGGGAGGGGGAACAACCGCAAAAAGCCCAAAAAGCCGAGGCACGACTGCGCCGCGCGCCCGTCCCCCCGTCCCCGGGCGCTCGCGAGCGCGGCAGCAGCCGGCATGCTTCACGAGCATCTCCGGTGCCTCACCACGGACCAGCATGGGCCTCGGCCGCCATCGGCCGCGCGGGCAACCGTCCCGAACGGGCGGAAAAACGGCCAAACACGCCGAGGCAACCGCCACAACGGCCGCCAAGCGCCCCAGCCGCGCGGGTCGAGTCGCGCTCCTACTGCCCTGCCCGCGAGCCACCGCTCGCGCATATAGAACGTACCACTAAGTCCACAGCCCCTGCGAACTCCAAGAGCGCTAACTCCTCCCGCCGGGGAGGCCCGCCAATGACGCTGCCTGTTACGATGACGTAACTGGAGGCAGCGCGACACAGCGACCCCTTGGTCACGTCCCCGCGAGCGGCGCGGCAAACAGGTCTACCGTTCAGCTCGAGAACTGCGACCAAGTCCCGCCGGAGCCCGGTAGACGTGGCGGCCGGCGCCGGAGCCCGGTAGACGTGGCGGCCGGCGCCGGAGCCCGGTAGACGAGGCGGCCGGCGCCGGAGCCCGGTAGACGAGGCGGCCGGCGCCGGAGCCCGGTAGACGAGGCGGCCGGCGCCGGAGCCCGGTAGACGAGGCGGCCGGCGCCGGAGCCCGGTAGACGAGGCGGCCGGCGCCGGAGCCCGGTAGACGAGGCGGCCGGCGCCGGAGCCCGGTAGACGAGGCGGCCGGCGCCGGAGCCCGGTAGACGTGGCGGCCGGCGCCGGAGCCCGGTAGACGTGGCGGCCGGCGCCGGAGCCCGGTAGACGAGGCGGCCGGCGCCGGAGCCCGGTAGACGAGGCGACCGGCGCCGGAGCCCGGTAGACGAGGCGGCCGGCGCCGGAGCCCGGTAGACGAGGCGGCCGGCGCCGGAGCCCGGTAGACGAGGCGGCCGGCGCCGGAGCCCGGTAGACGAGGCGGCCGGCGCCGGAGCCCGGTAGACGTGGCGGCCGGCGCCGGAGCCCGGTAGACGTGGCGGCCGGCGCCGGAGCCCGGTGGACGAGGCGGCCGGCGCCGGAGCCCGGTAGACCTGTCAAACGGGGCCGGAGCCCGGCAGACGTGGCGGCCGGCGCCCGAGCCCGGCAGACCCGTCGGCCGGCGCCCGAGCCCCGTAGACCCGTCGGGCGGCGCCCGAGCCCCGTAGACCCGTCGGCCGGCGCCCGAGCCCGGTAGACCGTTCGGTCGGCGCCCGAGCCCGGCAGACCCGTCGGCCGGCGCCCGAGCCCGGCGGGCCCGTCGGCCGGCGCCCGAGCCCGGTGGACCCGTCGGCCGGCCCTCGAGCCCGGTAGACCCGCCGTCCGGCGCCCGAGCCCAGTAGACCGTTCGGTCAGCGCCCGAGCCCGGCAGACCCGTTGGCCGGCGCCGGGGCCCGGTAGACCCGTCGGTCGGCGCCCGAGCCCCGTAGGCCC
>NW_026777294.1:135000-137500 GCF_030936135.1 Gavia stellata | reverse complement strand
GAAGCGAACGGGAAAGGAGACCACCCTGCCTGACCACCGGACACCGCCGTGCCTCCCCGTTCCAGGGAGCACGGAAGAGCCGGCCCGCCGGGGGCCCTTTCCGACGCGACCCGAAAAGCCTCATCGATCGGTTGAAGGGGAGAGAGGGCGGAAAAGCCGAGGCCACGCTCCTGGGACAGCGACGGCCGCACACGCCCAGCGCCACCCCCCGGGAGGGCACCCGGGGACGCCTCGGCGCGCGCTGCCTGCGGCTCTGCAGCGGTCGAAGGAGGGGGACCGGGACAGGTGCCGCCGGCGCCACCCGCTCCGTGCAACGAGTCCCTTGAGCGACGTCAACGGGAACGCTGGAAGGCCGCAGCACACCTGCGACTCCACGCGCTCCTTCGGCGGTCGAGAGCACCGGCACGACCGCCGCCGGTCGCCGGGCTTTGCCGCGTTCGAGAGCACCGGCACCGACCGCCGCCGGTCGCCGGGCTTTGCCGCGTTCGAGAGCACCGGCACCGACCGCCGCCGGTCGCCGGGCTTTGCCGCGTTCGAGAGCACCGGCACCGACCGCCGCCGGTCGCCGGGCTTTGCCCGCGTTCGAGAGCACCGGTACCGACCGCCGCCGGTCGCCGGGCTTTGCCCGCGTTCGAGAGCACCGGTACCGACCGCCGCCGGTCGCCGGGCTTTGCCCGCGTTCGAGAGCACCGGCACGACCGCCGCCGGTCGCCCGTCTACGCCCGCCCAGCAGGATGATACCACTCGCCCTGCAGAGGGAGAGAGAGACCGGAGAAAAGCCGGGGGGGGGGGGAAAAAAAGAAAAAAGGACGGGGAAAACACAAAAAGCCACCCAAAAAACGGGCAGGCGAGACGCCACACGCCACGCCTCACCCGTGGCGTTGGCGGGTGTTTCTGGAGCCAGGGAGTAAGGCCACCGGAGGCGCGAGGCACACCTCCCGACTCCCTGACGCACTGCGCTCGGGCTGCCAGCCACCGGGACCGGCTGCGACGCTCTTGCCGGCCTGCCTCGCGGGCTCCAGCTTAGGGCCGGAGAAGGAAGAGGGAGGGGGAACAACCGCAAAAAGCCCAAAAAGCCGAGGCACGACTGCGCCGCGCGCCCGTCCCCCCGTCCCCGGGCGCTCGCGAGCGCGGCAGCAGCCGGCATGCTTCACGAGCATCTCCGGTGCCTCACCACGGACCAGCATGGGCCTCGGCCGCCATCGGCCGCGCGGGCAACCGTCCCGAACGGGCGGAAAAACGGCCAAACACGCCGAGGCAACCGCCACAACGGCCGCCAAGCGCCCCAGCCGCGCGGGTCGAGTCGCGCTCCTACTGCCCTGCCCGCGAGCCACCGCTCGCGCATATAGAACGTACCACTAAGTCCACAGCCCCTGCGAACTCCAAGAGCGCTAACTCCTCCCGCCGGGGAGGCCCGCCAATGACGCTGCCTGTTACGATGACGTAACTGGAGGCAGCGCGACACAGCGACCCCTTGGTCACGTCCCCGCGAGCGGCGCGGCAAACAGGTCTACCGTTCAGCTCGAGAACTGCGACCAAGTCCCGCCGGAGCCCGGTAGACGTGGCGGCCGGCGCCGGAGCCCGGTAGACGTGGCGGCCGGCGCCGGAGCCCGGTAGACGAGGCGGCCGGCGCCGGAGCCCGGTAGACGAGGCGGCCGGCGCCGGAGCCCGGTAGACGAGGCGGCCGGCGCCGGAGCCCGGTAGACGAGGCGGCCGGCGCCGGAGCCCGGTAGACGAGGCGGCCGGCGCCGGAGCCCGGTAGACGAGGCGGCCGGCGCCGGAGCCCGGTAGACGAGGCGGCCGGCGCCGGAGCCCGGTAGACGTGGCGGCCGGCGCCGGAGCCCGGTAGACGTGGCGGCCGGCGCCGGAGCCCGGTAGACGAGGCGGCCGGCGCCGGAGCCCGGTAGACGAGGCGGCCGGCGCCGGAGCCCGGTAGACGAGGCGGCCGGCGCCGGAGCCCGGTAGACGAGGCGGCCGGCGCCGGAGCCCGGTAGACGAGGCGGCCGGCGCCGGAGCCCGGTAGACGAGGCGGCCGGCGCCGGAGCCCGGTAGACGTGGCGGCCGGCGCCGGAGCCCGGTAGACGTGGCGGCCGGCGCCGGAGCCCGGTGGACGAGGCGGCCGGCGCCGGAGCCCGGTAGACCTGTCAAACGGGGCCGGAGCCCGGCAGACGTGGCGGCCGGCGCCCGAGCCCGGCAGACCCGTCGGCCGGCGCCCGAGCCCCGTAGACCCGTCGGGCGGCGCCCGAGCCCCGTAGACCCGTCGGCCGGCGCCCGAGCCCGGTAGACCGTTCGGTCGGCGCCCGAGCCCGGCAGACCCGTCGGCCGGCGCCCGAGCCCGGCGGGCCCGTCGGCCGGCGCCCGAGCCCGGTGGACCCGTCGGCCGGCCCTCGAGCCCGGTAGACCCGCCGTCCGGCGCCCGAGCCCAGTAGACCGTTCGGTCAGCGCCCGAGCCCGGCAGACCCGTTGGCCGGCGCCGGGGCCCGGTAGACCCGTCGGTCGG
>NW_026777294.1:120000-122500 GCF_030936135.1 Gavia stellata | reverse complement strand
GCCGTCACACAGCCCCGTTCGGTGAAGAAGCCGCCCCAGGAACCCCGCCCAACGGGGAGGGGGGGGGGGGCCACGGGACGCGGCGAGGCACGCGCCCCGCCGCCATCGCCACGGCCCCCTTCGCTCGGGGGGGGACGAGGGCAACACCTCACAGCCACACCACGGGAAGCGAACGGGAAAGGAGACCACCCTGCCTGACCACCGGACACCGCCGTGCCTCCCCGTTCCAGGGAGCACGGAAGAGCCGGCCCGCCGGGGGCCCTTTCCGACGCGACCCGAAAAGCCTCATCGATCGGTTGAAGGGGAGAGAGGGCGGAAAAGCCGAGGCCACGCTCCTGGGACAGCGACGGCCGCACACGCCCAGCGCCACCCCCCGGGAGGGCACCCGGGGACGCCTCGGCGCGCGCTGCCTGCGGCTCTGCAGCGGTCGAAGGAGGGGGACCGGGACAGGTGCCGCCGGCGCCACCCGCTCCGTGCAACGAGTCCCTTGAGCGACGTCAACGGGAACGCTGGAAGGCCGCAGCACACCTGCGACTCCACGCGCTCCTTCGGCGGTCGAGAGCACCGGCACGACCGCCGCCGGTCGCCGGGCTTTGCCGCGTTCGAGAGCACCGGCACCGACCGCCGCCGGTCGCCGGGCTTTGCCGCGTTCGAGAGCACCGGCACCGACCGCCGCCGGTCGCCGGGCTTTGCCGCGTTCGAGAGCACCGGCACCGACCGCCGCCGGTCGCCGGGCTTTGCCCGCGTTCGAGAGCACCGGTACCGACCGCCGCCGGTCGCCGGGCTTTGCCCGCGTTCGAGAGCACCGGTACCGACCGCCGCCGGTCGCCGGGCTTTGCCCGCGTTCGAGAGCACCGGCACGACCGCCGCCGGTCGCCCGTCTACGCCCGCCCAGCAGGATGATACCACTCGCCCTGCAGAGGGAGAGAGAGACCGGAGAAAAGCCGGGGGGGGGGGGAAAAAAAGAAAAAAGGACGGGGAAAACACAAAAAGCCACCCAAAAAACGGGCAGGCGAGACGCCACACGCCACGCCTCACCCGTGCCGTTGGCGGGTGTTTCTGGAGCCAGGGAGTAAGGCCACCGGAGGCGCGAGGCACACCTCCCGACTCCCTGACGCACTGCGCTCGGGCTGCCAGCCACCGGGACCGGCTGCGACGCTCTTGCCGGCCTGCCTCGCGGGCTCCAGCTTAGGGCCGGAGAAGGAAGAGGGAGGGGGAACAACCGCAAAAAGCCCAAAAAGCCGAGGCACGACTGCGCCGCGCGCCCGTCCCCCCGTCCCCGGGCGCTCGCGAGCGCGGCAGCAGCCGGCATGCTTCACGAGCATCTCCGGTGCCTCACCACGGACCAGCATGGGCCTCGGCCGCCATCGGCCGCGCGGGCAACCGTCCCGAACGGGCGGAAAAACGGCCAAACACGCCGAGGCAACCGCCACAACGGCCGCCAAGCGCCCCAGCCGCGCGGGTCGAGTCGCGCTCCTACTGCCCTGCCCGCGAGCCACCGCTCGCGCATATAGAACGTACCACTAAGTCCACAGCCCCTGCGAACTCCAAGAGCGCTAACTCCTCCCGCCGGGGAGGCCCGCCAATGACGCTGCCTGTTACGATGACGTAACTGGAGGCAGCGCGACACAGCGACCCCTTGGTCACGTCCCCGCGAGCGGCGCGGCAAACAGGTCTACCGTTCAGCTCGAGAACTGCGACCAAGTCCCGCCGGAGCCCGGTAGACGTGGCGGCCGGCGCCGGAGCCCGGTAGACGTGGCGGCCGGCGCCGGAGCCCGGTAGACGAGGCGGCCGGCGCCGGAGCCCGGTAGACGAGGCGGCCGGCGCCGGAGCCCGGTAGACGAGGCGGCCGGCGCCGGAGCCCGGTAGACGAGGCGGCCGGCGCCGGAGCCCGGTAGACGAGGCGGCCGGCGCCGGAGCCCGGTAGACGAGGCGGCCGGCGCCGGAGCCCGGTAGACGAGGCGGCCGGCGCCGGAGCCCGGTAGACGTGGCGGCCGGCGCCGGAGCCCGGTAGACGTGGCGGCCGGCGCCGGAGCCCGGTAGACGAGGCGGCCGGCGCCGGAGCCCGGTAGACGAGGCGACCGGCGCCGGAGCCCGGTAGACGAGGCGGCCGGCGCCGGAGCCCGGTAGACGAGGCGGCCGGCGCCGGAGCCCGGTAGACGAGGCGGCCGGCGCCGGAGCCCGGTAGACGAGGCGGCCGGCGCCGGAGCCCGGTAGACGTGGCGGCCGGCGCCGGAGCCCGGTAGACGTGGCGGCCGGCGCCGGAGCCCGGTGGACGAGGCGGCCGGCGCCGGAGCCCGGTAGACCTGTCAAACGGGGCCGGAGCCCGGCAGACGTGGCGGCCGGCGCCCGAGCCCGGCAGACCCGTCGGCCGGCGCCCGAGCCCCGTAGACCCGTCGGGCGGCGCCCGAGCCCCGTAGACCCGTCGGCCGGCGCCCGAGCCCGGTAGACCGTTCGGTCGGCGCCCGAGCCCGGCAGACCCGTCGGCCGGCGCCCGAGC
>NW_026777294.1:105000-107500 GCF_030936135.1 Gavia stellata | reverse complement strand
GGTGCAGCCCCACGCTCGCTCGCTCGCCCCAGTCTCTTGGCTCAGGCCGCCCCACCGCCCAGCGCTGCTCGCGGCCGGCACCCACGGGTACCCGGACCGAGGCTGGCGCCGGCGCCTCGCGTCGTTTGCGGACACCTGAGAGCTCGCGGGGCCACGCGGCCGTCACACAGCCCCGTTCGGTGAAGAAGCCGCCCCAGGAACCCCGCCCAACGGGGAGGGGGGGGGGCCACGGGACGCGGCGAGGCACGCGCCCCGCCGCCATCGCCACGGCCCCCTTCGCTCGGGGGGGGACGAGGGCAACACCTCACAGCCACACCACGGGAAGCGAACGGGAAAGGAGACCACCCTGCCTGACCACCGGACACCGCCGTGCCTCCCCGTTCCAGGGAGCACGGAAGAGCCGGCCCGCCGGGGGCCCTTTCCGACGCGACCCGAAAAGCCTCATCGATCGGTTGAAGGGGAGAGAGGGCGGAAAAGCCGAGGCCACGCTCCTGGGACAGCGACGGCCGCACACGCCCAGCGCCACCCCCCGGGAGGGCACCCGGGGACGCCTCGGCGCGCGCTGCCTGCGGCTCTGCAGCGGTCGAAGGAGGGGGACCGGGACAGGTGCCGCCGGCGCCACCCGCTCCGTGCAACGAGTCCCTTGAGCGACGTCAACGGGAACGCTGGAAGGCCGCAGCACACCTGCGACTCCACGCGCTCCTTCGGCGGTCGAGAGCACCGGCACGACCGCCGCCGGTCGCCGGGCTTTGCCGCGTTCGAGAGCACCGGCACCGACCGCCGCCGGTCGCCGGGCTTTGCCGCGTTCGAGAGCACCGGCACCGACCGCCGCCGGTCGCCGGGCTTTGCCGCGTTCGAGAGCACCGGCACCGACCGCCGCCGGTCGCCGGGCTTTGCCCGCGTTCGAGAGCACCGGTACCGACCGCCGCCGGTCGCCGGGCTTTGCCCGCGTTCGAGAGCACCGGTACCGACCGCCGCCGGTCGCCGGGCTTTGCCCGCGTTCGAGAGCACCGGCACGACCGCCGCCGGTCGCCCGTCTACGCCCGCCCAGCAGGATGATACCACTCGCCCTGCAGAGGGAGAGAGAGACCGGAGAAAAGCCGGGGGGGGGGGGGAAAAAAAGAAAAAAGGACGGGGAAAACACAAAAAGCCACCCAAAAAACGGGCAGGCGAGACGCCACACGCCACGCCTCACCCGTGCCGTTGGCGGGTGTTTCTGGAGCCAGGGAGTAAGGCCACCGGAGGCGCGAGGCACACCTCCCGACTCCCTGACGCACTGCGCTCGGGCTGCCAGCCACCGGGACCGGCTGCGACGCTCTTGCCGGCCTGCCTCGCGGGCTCCAGCTTAGGGCCGGAGAAGGAAGAGGGAGGGGGAACAACCGCAAAAAGCCCAAAAAGCCGAGGCACGACTGCGCCGCGCGCCCGTCCCCCCGTCCCCGGGCGCTCGCGAGCGCGGCAGCAGCCGGCATGCTTCACGAGCATCTCCGGTGCCTCACCACGGACCAGCATGGGCCTCGGCCGCCATCGGCCGCGCGGGCAACCGTCCCGAACGGGCGGAAAAACGGCCAAACACGCCGAGGCAACCGCCACAACGGCCGCCAAGCGCCCCAGCCGCGCGGGTCGAGTCGCGCTCCTACTGCCCTGCCCGCGAGCCACCGCTCGCGCATATAGAACGTACCACTAAGTCCACAGCCCCTGCGAACTCCAAGAGCGCTAACTCCTCCCGCCGGGGAGGCCCGCCAATGACGCTGCCTGTTACGATGACGTAACTGGAGGCAGCGCGACACAGCGACCCCTTGGTCACGTCCCCGCGAGCGGCGCGGCAAACAGGTCTACCGTTCAGCTCGAGAACTGCGACCAAGTCCCGCCGGAGCCCGGTAGACGTGGCGGCCGGCGCCGGAGCCCGGTAGACGTGGCGGCCGGCGCCGGAGCCCGGTAGACGAGGCGGCCGGCGCCGGAGCCCGGTAGACGAGGCGGCCGGCGCCGGAGCCCGGTAGACGAGGCGGCCGGCGCCGGAGCCCGGTAGACGAGGCGGCCGGCGCCGGAGCCCGGTAGACGAGGCGGCCGGCGCCGGAGCCCGGTAGACGAGGCGGCCGGCGCCGGAGCCCGGTAGACGAGGCGGCCGGCGCCGGAGCCCGGTAGACGTGGCGGCCGGCGCCGGAGCCCGGTAGACGTGGCGGCCGGCGCCGGAGCCCGGTAGACGAGGCGGCCGGCGCCGGAGCCCGGTAGACGAGGCGACCGGCGCCGGAGCCCGGTAGACGAGGCGGCCGGCGCCGGAGCCCGGTAGACGAGGCGGCCGGCGCCGGAGCCCGGTAGACGAGGCGGCCGGCGCCGGAGCCCGGTAGACGAGGCGGCCGGCGCCGGAGCCCGGTAGACGTGGCGGCCGGCGCCGGAGCCCGGTAGACGTGGCGGCCGGCGCCGGAGCCCGGTGGACGAGGCGGCCGGCGCCGGAGCCCGGTAGACCTGTCAAACGGGGCCGGAGCCCGGCAGACGTGGCGGC
>NW_026777294.1:90000-92500 GCF_030936135.1 Gavia stellata | reverse complement strand
GCGACCCCTCGGGGGGCCCACCCGGGCAGGTGCAGCCCCACGCTCGCTCGCTCGCCCCAGTCTCTTGGCTCAGGCCGCCCCACCGCCCAGCGCTGCTCGCGGCCGGCACCCACGGGTACCCGGACCGAGGCTGGCGCCGGCGCCTCGCGTCGTTTGCGGACACCTGAGAGCTCGCGGGGCCACGCGGCCGTCACACAGCCCCGTTCGGTGAAGAAGCCGCCCCAGGAACCCCGCCCAACGGGGAGGGGGGGGGGGGGCCACGGGACGCGGCGAGGCACGCGCCCCGCCGCCATCGCCACGGCCCCCTTCGCTCGGGGGGGGACGAGGGCAACACCTCACAGCCACACCACGGGAAGCGAACGGGAAAGGAGACCACCCTGCCTGACCACCGGACACCGCCGTGCCTCCCCGTTCCAGGGAGCACGGAAGAGCCGGCCCGCCGGGGGCCCTTTCCGACGCGACCCGAAAAGCCTCATCGATCGGTTGAAGGGGAGAGAGGGCGGAAAAGCCGAGGCCACGCTCCTGGGACAGCGACGGCCGCACACGCCCAGCGCCACCCCCCGGGAGGGCACCCGGGGACGCCTCGGCGCGCGCTGCCTGCGGCTCTGCAGCGGTCGAAGGAGGGGGACCGGGACAGGTGCCGCCGGCGCCACCCGCTCCGTGCAACGAGTCCCTTGAGCGACGTCAACGGGAACGCTGGAAGGCCGCAGCACACCTGCGACTCCACGCGCTCCTTCGGCGGTCGAGAGCACCGGCACGACCGCCGCCGGTCGCCGGGCTTTGCCGCGTTCGAGAGCACCGGCACCGACCGCCGCCGGTCGCCGGGCTTTGCCGCGTTCGAGAGCACCGGCACCGACCGCCGCCGGTCGCCGGGCTTTGCCGCGTTCGAGAGCACCGACACCGACCGCCGCCGGTCGCCGGGCTTTGCCCGCGTTCGAGAGCACCGGTACCGACCGCCGCCGGTCGCCGGGCTTTGCCCGCGTTCGAGAGCACCGGTACCGACCGCCGCCGGTCGCCGGGCTTTGCCCGCGTTCGAGAGCACCGGCACGACCGCCGCCGGTCGCCCGTCTACGCCCGCCCAGCAGGATGATACCACTCGCCCTGCAGAGGGAGAGAGAGGCCGGAGAAAAGCCGGGGGGGGGGGGGGGGAAAAGAAAAAAGGACGGGGAAAACACAAAAAGCCACCCAAAAAACGGGCAGGCGAGACGCCACACGCCACGCCTCACCCGTGGCGTTGGCGGGTGTTTCTGGAGCCAGGGAGTAAGGCCACCGGAGGCGCGAGGCACACCTCCCGACTCCCTGACGCACTGCGCTCGGGCTGCCAGCCACCGGGACCGGCTGCGACGCTCTTGCCGGCCTGCCTCGCGGGCTCCAGCTTAGGGCCGGAGAAGGAAGAGGGAGGGGGAACAACCGCAAAAAGCCCAAAAAGCCGAGGCACGACTGCGCCGCGCGCCCGTCCCCCCGTCCCCGGGCGCTCGCGAGCGCGGCAGCAGCCGGCATGCTTCACGAGCATCTCCGGTGCCTCACCACGGACCAGCATGGGCCTCGGCCGCCATCGGCCGCGCGGGCAACCGTCCCGAACGGGCGGAAAAACGGCCAAACACGCCGAGGCAACCGCCACAACGGCCGCCAAGCGCCCCAGCCGCGCGGGTCGAGTCGCGCTCCTACTGCCCTGCCCGCGAGCCACCGCTCGCGCATATAGAACGTACCACTAAGTCCACAGCCCCTGCGAACTCCAAGAGCGCTAACTCCTCCCGCCGGGGAGGCCCGCCAATGACGCTGCCTGTTACGATGACGTAACTGGAGGCAGCGCGACACAGCGACCCCTTGGTCACGTCCCCGCGAGCGGCGCGGCAAACAGGTCTACCGTTCAGCTCGAGAACTGCGACCAAGTCCCGCCGGAGCCCGGTAGACGTGGCGGCCGGCGCCGGAGCCCGGTAGACGTGGCGGCCGGCGCCGGAGCCCGGTAGACGAGGCGGCCGGCGCCGGAGCCCGGTAGACGAGGCGGCCGGCGCCGGAGCCCGGTAGACGAGGCGGCCGGCGCCGGAGCCCGGTAGACGAGGCGGCCGGCGCCGGAGCCCGGTAGACGAGGCGGCCGGCGCCGGAGCCCGGTAGACGAGGCGGCCGGCGCCGGAGCCCGGTAGACGAGGCGGCCGGCGCCGGAGCCCGGTAGACGTGGCGGCCGGCGCCGGAGCCCGGTAGACGTGGCGGCCGGCGCCGGAGCCCGGTAGACGAGGCGGCCGGCGCCGGAGCCCGGTAGACGAGGCGACCGGCGCCGGAGCCCGGTAGACGAGGCGGCCGGCGCCGGAGCCCGGTAGACGAGGCGGCCGGCGCCGGAGCCCGGTAGACGAGGCGGCCGGCGCCGGAGCCCGGTAGACGTGGCGGCCGGCGCCGGAGCCCGGTAGACGTGGCGGCCGGCGCCGGAGCCCGGTGGACGAGGCGGCCGGCGCCGGAGCCCGGTAGACCTGTCAAACGGGGCCGGAGCCCGGCAGACGTGGCG
>NW_026777294.1:75000-77500 GCF_030936135.1 Gavia stellata | reverse complement strand
CGCTCCGCGCGGCATCGGCCGGCCGGGACTGACCCGCCCCCTACGGCCGGCCCCCGCCTGCAGCTCGCAGGCCCGTCGACGGCGGGAGACCGCGAGAAGGCACTCGGCTCCCCTGCCTGCCGCGGGAGCACCGGACGTGCTAGAGGAGACAGCGACCCGCCGGGGCGGGCGCCACCCCGCGACCGCGGCCCCTGCCGGGGCGGCTCGCTCCGCAGCGGGCGGGGGTGCGGCACGAAGAGCCGACGCCGTCGCAGCGGCGGCAGCGGGGAACGCCCCCCCCACCGCACGCGCGACCCCTCGGGGGGCCCACCCGGGCAGGTGCAGCCCCACGCTCGCTCGCTCGCCCCAGTCTCTTGGCTCAGGCCGCCCCACCGCCCAGCGCTGCTCGCGGCCGGCACCCACGGGTACCCGGACCGAGGCTGGCGCCGGCGCCTCGCGTCGTTTGCGGACACCTGAGAGCTCGCGGGGCCACGCGGCCGTCACACAGCCCCGTTCGGTGAAGAAGCCGCCCCAGGAACCCCGCCCAACGGGGGGGGGGGGGGGCCACGGGACGCGGCGAGGCACGCGCCCCGCCGCCATCGCCACGGCCCCCTTCGCTCGGGGGGGGACGAGGGCAACACCTCACAGCCACACCACGGGAAGCGAACGGGAAAGGAGACCACCCTGCCTGACCACCGGACACCGCCGTGCCTCCCCGTTCCAGGGAGCACGGAAGAGCCGGCCCGCCGGGGGCCCTTTCCGACGCGACCCGAAAAGCCTCATCGATCGGTTGAAGGGGAGAGAGGGCGGAAAAGCCGAGGCCACGCTCCTGGGACAGCGACGGCCGCACACGCCCAGCGCCACCCCCCGGGAGGGCACCCGGGGACGCCTCGGCGCGCGCTGCCTGCGGCTCTGCAGCGGTCGAAGGAGGGGGACCGGGACAGGTGCCGCCGGCGCCACCCGCTCCGTGCAACGAGTCCCTTGAGCGACGTCAACGGGAACGCTGGAAGGCCGCAGCACACCTGCGACTCCACGCGCTCCTTCGGCGGTCGAGAGCACCGGCACGACCGCCGCCGGTCGCCGGGCTTTGCCGCGTTCGAGAGCACCGGCACCGACCGCCGCCGGTCGCCGGGCTTTGCCGCGTTCGAGAGCACCGGCACCGACCGCCGCCGGTCGCCGGGCTTTGCCGCGTTCGAGAGCACCGGCACCGACCGCCGCCGGTCGCCGGGCTTTGCCCGCGTTCGAGAGCACCGGTACCGACCGCCGCCGGTCGCCGGGCTTTGCCCGCGTTCGAGAGCACCGGTACCGACCGCCGCCGGTCGCCGGGCTTTGCCCGCGTTCGAGAGCACCGGCACGACCGCCGCCGGTCGCCCGTCTACGCCCGCCCAGCAGGATGATACCACTCGCCCTGCAGAGGGAGAGAGAGGCCGGAGAAAAGCCGGGGGGGGGGGGGGAAAAGAAAAAAGGACGGGGAAAACACAAAAAGCCACCCAAAAAACGGGCAGGCGAGACGCCACACGCCACGCCTCACCCGTGCCGTTGGCGGGTGTTTCTGGAGCCAGGGAGTAAGGCCACCGGAGGCGCGAGGCACACCTCCCGACTCCCTGACGCACTGCGCTCGGGCTGCCAGCCACCGGGACCGGCTGCGACGCTCTTGCCGGCCTGCCTCGCGGGCTCCAGCTTAGGGCCGGAGAAGGAAGAGGGAGGGGGAACAACCGCAAAAAGCCCAAAAAGCCGAGGCACGACTGCGCCGCGCGCCCGTCCCCCCGTCCCCGGGCGCTCGCGAGCGCGGCAGCAGCCGGCATGCTTCACGAGCATCTCCGGTGCCTCACCACGGACCAGCATGGGCCTCGGCCGCCATCGGCCGCGCGGGCAACCGTCCCGAACGGGCGGAAAAACGGCCAAACACGCCGAGGCAACCGCCACAACGGCCGCCAAGCGCCCCAGCCGCGCGGGTCGAGTCGCGCTCCTACTGCCCTGCCCGCGAGCCACCGCTCGCGCATATAGAACGTACCACTAAGTCCACAGCCCCTGCGAACTCCAAGAGCGCTAACTCCTCCCGCCGGGGAGGCCCGCCAATGACGCTGCCTGTTACGATGACGTAACTGGAGGCAGCGCGACACAGCGACCCCTTGGTCACGTCCCCGCGAGCGGCGCGGCAAACAGGTCTACCGTTCAGCTCGAGAACTGCGACCAAGTCCCGCCGGAGCCCGGTAGACGTGGCGGCCGGCGCCGGAGCCCGGTAGACGTGGCGGCCGGCGCCGGAGCCCGGTAGACGAGGCGGCCGGCGCCGGAGCCCGGTAGACGAGGCGGCCGGCGCCGGAGCCCGGTAGACGAGGCGGCCGGCGCCGGAGCCCGGTAGACGAGGCGGCCGGCGCCGGAGCCCGGTAGACGAGGCGGCCGGCGCCGGAGCCCGGTAGACGAGGCGGCCGGCGCCGGAGCCCGGTAGACGAGGCGGCCGGCGCCGGAGCCCGGTAGACGTGGCGGCCGGCGCCGGAGCCCGGTAGACGTGGCGGCCGGC
>NW_026777294.1:65000-67500 GCF_030936135.1 Gavia stellata | reverse complement strand
CCCCCCGCCTCCCCGGCGCGCACGCGCGCGCGGGCGGCAGCACGGCACGGCACCGCCGCGGCACCCACCCGCAGACAGCCGCCCGCGCGGGACGCCGGGGGTGGGCGAGAGGACCGCGCCTCCGCCCCCCCCTCGCTCGCTCTTCCCCACCGCCGCGACCGGGCCCGGCCGGCCCGACGCACCCTGGCGGCCCCCGGCGGGACGAGCTCCGCCCAGCGGGCGCTCCGGGAGCGGGGAGCTTCGGAGCGCTCCCCGAGTCTCCACTTAGGGGGACGAAGGCCCGCGCGGCCGACCGCGGCGCCGGGAGGCGGGCAAACCGCTCTCCGGCCCGGGGCCGCCGCACGCGGGGCCTGCGAGGCACCCCAGCCGCGCCGCTGCGGCCCGCCGCCCCGGACGAGGGCGGCGGCGGCGCAGCCGGCGATTGATCGTCAAGCGACGCTCAGACAGGCGTAGCCCCGGGAGGAACCCGGGGCCGCAAGTGCGTTCGAAGTGTCGATGATCAATGTGTCCTGCAATTCACATTAATTCTCGCAGCTAGCTGCGTTCTTCATCGACGCACGAGCCGAGTGATCCACCGCTAAGAGTTGTCTGCCTTTCGGCACCGCCCCGCGCGCGCGGGGGGGCCGGGACCGCGCGCCAAACGCGGCCCCTTTCTCCTCGCTGAGGGAGGCCCACCGCCCGCCCGCCCGCCCCCGCCCGCCCGCGCGGAGGGGACGCCACGCGGCGCGACGGAGAGGCCTCGCGCCTCGGCTCACCGTACCGGAGCACACACACGACACGGGACGGGACGGCGGGGGCAACGAAGCCCCGCCAACGGCGAGGGCGGGGAGCCCGCGCTCCCGGCCGACGACCTGGCAAACACGCACCTCGCTCGCTTCCGAGGCAGACCAGGCGCCCGGGCTCGGCCCGGCCCCCGCAGGGCCTCCCCCCGCACGGAGGCAGCGGCGCACGCCCGGCCGCGCCGCCCGGCCGCCTGCCTGCCTCGCTCGGCACACGGACGGCCGCTGCTGCGCCTGCTGCTGCTGCAGCAAGCTGCCGGGCAGCGGCGGGGCGCCCCGCCGGCCCCGCGCGCGCCTCCGCGCAGGCTGCTAACGCCGCGCTACGACAGCCCGCCGGCTCCGCCGGCGGCTCCGCGGCCCCGCCGGAGGCGGCGAGCGCCAGGGCCCGAGCCAGCGCGGCGACGCCGCGGCCCGCGGCCCACCGGACGGCGCCCACCCGCCGCGCCCAAACGGCTGCCCCTCCCGGCACCGCCGCCGCCGCTTCCCGCCTCCGGCCCTTCCGCCGGCACGCGCCAGGGCGGAAGGCAGACGGCGCGCTAAGCCGGGGGCGCCGCCCGCTCTCCCCGTTTCCACGCGGAGACCGGGAGTGGGACGCCCCCGGCCGCACGCCCGCCCGCCCACCCGCCCGGCGCGGCCGGGGAAGGGCGAAGGGGGGGGAGCGGCGGGCAGGGCCCGGGCCGGGGGAGCCGCGGCGGGCGGCGGGCGCTTGCCCGGCCGACCGGCGGGCCGAGCGGCACCGACGCCGCTCGGCCGGCTTGCCGCCCCCCCCCCCCCCGCCGCCGGCGGGAGGCCGCCGAGCGGCTCGCCGGGGCGGAGAGGGAGCGGGGGCGCGGCGCGGCGCAGCGCCGCGACGGAGGCGCGGCGGCCCGGCGGCCGCCCGGCGGGCCCCCACCGCGGGGACTCGCCCGTCTCGAGGCAGGCAGGCAGGCCGGCCGGCCCAAGGGCCGACCGCGCGCCGCGGTCTCTCTGCCGAGACCGGACCGCGGAGAGGGGGGGGCAGTGGGACCCCCTCCCCAGCACGGCGGCTCGCCGCGGGACGAGCACGGGCGGCGCGCACCAGCCAGGGGCTTACGGGGAGCAACTCCCGCCCCTTCCAGGCCACCGCCCGGCCCGCCCCCCGCGGCGCTCGCATCGAGCCGCCCGAGTCTTTAAACCTCCGCCCGGCCTCTCCGCGGCCTTCGGCCCCCGGCCCCACCGAGGGAGGGCCGCGGAAGCGCGGACGCTAGGTACCTGGCCCTGGGGTGAGGGAAACGACCTGCAGGCCCCGCGGGGGTGCCTCCCCCGCTGCCGCCCTCGGGAGAGCGTCCGCCCGCGGGGGCGCGCCCGGCATCCGCCGCCACCACCACCCCCTCCTCCTTCCCGGGGCCCGGGGTTTCCCTCAGTTAGCCCGGCGCTGCGCCCAAGGAGGAGAGCCGTGGCTCGGGCCGCCCGCCGGCGCGGGACGGGAACCCGGCGGAGCCTCGCCCGCCGAACGCGGCGTCGGCAGCGGACACCCCCCCCCCACCCCTCCACCACGCACCGGCCCGCCCCGCTCCCGGTAGACCGGGGAGGGGGAGGTGCGGGGGAAAGGGGGGGGGAAGAACACCGCCACCGCGCCCCGTCCGGCGCCGCGCGCGCGCGCGCCGGCCCGGAACGCCCGGAGGCCTCGCCCTGCGCGGAGCGCGGGAGCCAGGCTCGGGCCAACTCGGGCCACGCGCGCGCGCGCGGCTTCCCCGACGGCC
>NW_026777294.1:57500-60000 GCF_030936135.1 Gavia stellata | reverse complement strand
ACGAGGCGGCCGGCGCCGGAGCCCGGTAGACGAGGCGGCCGGCGCCGGAGCCCGGTAGACGAGGCGGCCGGCGCCGGAGCCCGGTAGACGAGGCGGCCGGCGCCGGAGCCCGGTAGACGAGGCGGCCGGCGCCGGAGCCCGGTAGACGAGGCGGCCGGCGCCGGAGCCCGGTAGACGTGGCGGCCGGCGCCGGAGCCCGGTAGACGTGGCGGCCGGCGCCGGAGCCCGGTAGACGAGGCGGCCGGCGCCGGAGCCCGGTAGACGAGGCGGCCGGCGCCGGAGCCCGGTAGACGAGGCGGCCGGCGCCGGAGCCCGGTAGACGAGGCGGCCGGCGCCGGAGCCCGGTAGACGAGGCGGCCGGCGCCGGAGCCCGGTAGACGTGGCGGCCGGCGCCGGAGCCCGGTAGACGTGGCGGCCGGCGCCGGAGCCCGGTGGACGAGGCGGCCGGCGCCGGAGCCCGGTAGACCTGTCAAACGGGGCCGGAGCCCGGCAGACGTGGCGGCCGGCGCCCGAGCCCGGCAGACCCGTCGGCCGGCGCCCGAGCCCCGTAGACCCGTCGGGCGGCGCCCGAGCCCCGTAGACCCGTCGGCCGGCGCCCGAGCCCGGTAGACCGTTCGGTCGGCGCCCGAGCCCGGCAGACCCGTCGGCCGGCGCCCGAGCCCGGCGGGCCCGTCGGCCGGCGCCCGAGCCCGGTGGACCCGTCGGCCGGCCCTCGAGCCCGGTAGACCCGCCGTCCGGCGCCCGAGCCCAGTAGACCGTTCGGTCAGCGCCCGAGCCCGGCAGACCCGTTGGCCGGCGCCGGGGCCCGGTAGACCCGTCGGTCGGCGCCCGAGCCCCGTAGGCCCGTCGGCTGGCGCCCGAGCCCCGTAGGCCCACCGCCCGGCGCCCGAGCCCGGTAGACCCGTCGGCCGGCGCCAGAGCCTGCTAGACCTGGCGACCGGCTGGCTGACCTGGAAGGAAGGAAGGAAGGAAGGAAGGAAGGAAGGAAGGAAGGAAGGAAGGAAGGAAGGAGGGAAGTAAGGAAGGAAGGAAGGCAGGCAGGCAGGCAGGCAGGCAGGCGTGGAAGCGAGTAAAGAAACGGGTAATGTGCTGGAAACGGTACGCACGCGTGCGATTCTCTATTTACTAGTAAATTAAATGCACGGTCGTTAACGAAGAGCAGCAGTTCCTTAAGGCATGGTCAGCCCAGCCTGAGCGTTTCCCGTTTCGTTTTTTTTTCTTTTACTCCTCGTCGTCGTCGTCGTCGTCGTTTCTCGCCGGCGCCGCGAACTACGATCGAGTCGTGACAGAATGTAGTAGCTCAGAAAAATTAAGACCGGCGAACGCACTCGAGAGCGCCGCCGCCGTTTTTCTCGAACGTGCGTTCCTTCGTGTGAGGAGGTCGACGACGACGAACGACGGACGGAGAGAAAGGAGGGTCACGAAAGCGCTCGGAAGAGTTACCGGTCGGACGACGTCTGAATTAGGCACAACGGAGCGGTCAGCAGTCTCGGCGCCGACGACTAACGTTCGTTGCCGCGGAAACGCCAGTCGACAGCTCGCTGACCGACGGGCAACGACGCCGAGACGAACGAACGAGTGGCGCGCGAACTTTTTAGGGACCGTTTTCTTTTGCGAAGTCTCGGCCGATGATTGCCGACCTCGTGACGGGGGGGTGGAGGGGAAAAAACCCCACCGGCACCGCCACAGGACCGGGCGGACGCCCGCAGGCAGCCCCCGCGCGAATCTAACCGCTCGGGAGGGCGGCGCCCTAGACGCCCCCCCCGCCACCCCCCCACCCCCCCCCCCCCCCGCGGGCGGGCAGGGCGGCCCGCCGTACCCTGAGTCGCTGGAGGGTGGGAAGGCTCCGCAGAGGGACCTGGACAGGCTGGCTGGCTGGGTCCGGGGCCAATTGTAGGAGCTTCGACGAGGCCAAGTGCCGGGTCCCGCGCTTCGGTCACGACGACCCCCGTGCGAGGCTAGGGGCTTGGGGACAGGTGGCCGGAAAGCTGCCCCTGCAGAGAAGGCCCCGGGGGGGGTTTGTCGGTCGACGGCCGGCTGAGGAGGGCCCGGCGGCCAAGGCGGCCGAGAGCCTCCCGGCCTGCATCGCAAAGAGCGTGGCCAGCGGGACCAGGGGAGCGATCGTGCCCGTCGTGCTCGGCGCCGCCGAGGCCGCCTCTCGACTAGCGCGTTCAGCGTTGGGCCCCCCCTCGCTACGCGAAGGACGTCGAGGTGCCGGAGCGTGTCCCGAGAAGGGGCGACGCGGCTGGCCAGGGCTCTGGAGCACAGCTCTTCCGGAGGAGCGGCGGAGGGAGCGGGCCTTGTTCAGCCCGGGGAAGAGGAGGCTGAGGGGAGACCTCATCGCTCCCTGCAATTGCCCGCAAGGAGGTTGCGGAGCGGTGGGTCTCGGCCGCTTCTCCCCGGGGACGGGCGACGGGACGAGAGGAAGGGGCCTCAGGTCGCGCCGGGGGAGCTTTAGACGCCGTACGAGGAAAAAGTTCTGGGCCGAGAGAGCGTGCGA
>NW_026777294.1:50000-52500 GCF_030936135.1 Gavia stellata | reverse complement strand
CGGGCGCGGCCCGACACGCGTCGTCTCGCGCGGGCCCGGAGACGGCCCCCCGGGGCGACGGCCCGGGACGACGGCCCGGCGGGCAGCCGGGCGGCGCGGCACGGTGCCGCGCCGCGCCACCCGGGGCGCGGCGGGGGCTCGGGGAAGAGGAGAAGGAGGCGGCGGCGGCGGCGGCGGGGAGGACACCCCCCCCCGCCTCCCCGGCGCGCACGCGCGCGCGGGCGGCAGCACGGCACGGCACCGCCGCGGCACCCACCCGCAGACAGCCGCCCGCGCGGGACGCCGGGGGTGGGCGAGAGGACCGCGCCTCCGCCCCCCCCTCGCTCGCTCTTCCCCACCGCCGCGACCGGGCCCGGCCGGCCCGACGCACCCTGGCGGCCCCCGGCGGGACGAGCTCCGCCCAGCGGGCGCTCCGGGAGCGGGGAGCTTCGGAGCGCTCCCCGAGTCTCCACTTAGGGGGACGAAGGCCCGCGCGGCCGACCGCGGCGCCGGGAGGCGGGCAAACCGCTCTCCGGCCCGGGGCCGCCGCACGCGGGGCCTGCGAGGCACCCCAGCCGCGCCGCTGCGGCCCGCCGCCCCGGACGAGGGCGGCGGCGGCGCAGCCGGCGATTGATCGTCAAGCGACGCTCAGACAGGCGTAGCCCCGGGAGGAACCCGGGGCCGCAAGTGCGTTCGAAGTGTCGATGATCAATGTGTCCTGCAATTCACATTAATTCTCGCAGCTAGCTGCGTTCTTCATCGACGCACGAGCCGAGTGATCCACCGCTAAGAGTTGTCTGCCTTTCGGCACCGCCCCGCGCGCGCGGGGGGGCCGGGACCGCGCGCCAAACGCGGCCCCTTTCTCCTCGCTGAGGGAGGCCCACCGCCCGCCCGCCCGCCCCCGCCCGCCCGCGCGGAGGGGACGCCACGCGGCGCGACGGAGAGGCCTCGCGCCTCGGCTCACCGTACCGGAGCACACACACGACACGGGACGGGACGGCGGGGGCAACGAAGCCCCGCCAACGGCGAGGGCGGGGAGCCCGCGCTCCCGGCCGACGACCTGGCAAACACGCACCTCGCTCGCTTCCGAGGCAGACCAGGCGCCCGGGCTCGGCCCGGCCCCCGCAGGGCCTCCCCCCGCACGGAGGCAGCGGCGCACGCCCGGCCGCGCCGCCCGGCCGCCTGCCTGCCTCGCTCGGCACACGGACGGCCGCTGCTGCGCCTGCTGCTGCTGCAGCAAGCTGCCGGGCAGCGGCGGGGCGCCCCGCCGGCCCCGCGCGCGCCTCCGCGCAGGCTGCTAACGCCGCGCTACGACAGCCCGCCGGCTCCGCCGGCGGCTCCGCGGCCCCGCCGGAGGCGGCGAGCGCCAGGGCCCGAGCCAGCGCGGCGACGCCGCGGCCCGCGGCCCACCGGACGGCGCCCACCCGCCGCGCCCAAACGGCTGCCCCTCCCGGCACCGCCGCCGCCGCTTCCCGCCTCCGGCCCTTCCGCCGGCACGCGCCAGGGCGGAAGGCAGACGGCGCGCTAAGCCGGGGGCGCCGCCCGCTCTCCCCGTTTCCACGCGGAGACCGGGAGTGGGACGCCCCCGGCCGCACGCCCGCCCGCCCACCCGCCCGGCGCGGCCGGGGAAGGGCGAAGGGGGGGGAGCGGCGGGCAGGGCCCGGGCCGGGGGAGCCGCGGCGGGCGGCGGGCGCTTGCCCGGCCGACCGGCGGGCCGAGCGGCACCGACGCCGCTCGGCCGGCTTGCCGCCCCCCCCCCCCCCGCCGCCGGCGGGAGGCCGCCGAGCGGCTCGCCGGGGCGGAGAGGGAGCGGGGGCGCGGCGCGGCGCAGCGCCGCGACGGAGGCGCGGCGGCCCGGCGGCCGCCCGGCGGGCCCCCACCGCGGGGACTCGCCCGTCTCGAGGCAGGCAGGCCGGCCGGCCCAAGGGCCGACCGCGCGCCGCGGTCTCTCTGCCGAGACCGGACCGCGGAGAGGGGGGGGCAGTGGGACCCCCTCCCCAGCACGGCGGCTCGCCGCGGGACGAGCACGGGCGGCGCGCACCAGCCAGGGGCTTACGGGGAGCAACTCCCGCCCCTTCCAGGCCACCGCCCGGCCCGCCCCCCGCGGCGCTCGCATCGAGCCGCCCGAGTCTTTAAACCTCCGCCCGGCCTCTCCGCGGCCTTCGGCCCCCGGCCCCGCCGAGGGAGGGCCGCGGAAGCGCGGACGCTAGGTACCTGGCCCTGGGGTGAGGGAAACGACCTGCAGGCCCCGCGGGGGTGCCTCCCCCGCTGCCGCCCTCGGGAGAGCGTCCGCCCGCGGGGGCGCGCCCGGCATCCGCCGCCACCACCACCCCCTCCTCCTTCCCGGGGCCCGGGGTTTCCCTCAGTTAGCCCGGCGCTGCGCCCAAGGAGGAGAGCCGTGGCTCGGGCCGCCCGCCGGCGCGGGACGGGAACCCGGCGGAGCCTCGCCCGCCGAAGGCGGCGTCGGCAGCGGACACCCCCCCCACCCCTCCACCACGCACCGGCCCGCCCCGCTCCCGGT
>NW_026777294.1:42500-45000 GCF_030936135.1 Gavia stellata | reverse complement strand
GACGTAACTGGAGGCAGCGCGACACAGCGACCCCTTGGTCACGTCCCCGCGAGCGGCGCGGCAAACAGGTCTACCGTTCAGCTCGAGCACTGCGACCAAGTCCCGCCGGAGCCCGGTAGACGTGGCGGCCGGCGCCGGAGCCCGGTAGACGTGGCGGCCGGCGCCGGAGCCCGGTAGACGAGGCGGCCGGCGCCGGAGCCCGGTAGACGTGGCGGCCGGCGCCGGAGCCCGGTAGACGAGGCGGCCGGCGCCGGAGCCCGGTAGACGTGGCGGCCGGCGCCGGAGCCCGGTAGACGAGGCGGCCGGCGCCGGAGCCCGGTAGACGAGGCGGCCGGCGCCGGAGCCCGGTAGACGAGGCGGCCGGCGCCGGAGCCCGGTAGACGTGGCGGCCGGCGCCGGAGCCCGGTAGACGAGGCGGCCGGCGCCGGAGCCCGGTAGACGAGGCGGCCGGCGCCGGAGCCCGGTAGACGAGGCGGCCGGCGCCGGAGCCCGGTAGACGAGGCGGCCGGCGCCGGAGCCCGGTAGACGAGGCGGCCGGCGCCGGAGCCCGGTAGACGAGGCGGCCGGCGCCGGAGCCCGGTAGACGAGGCGGCCGGCGCCGGAGCCCGGTAGACGAGGCGGCCGGCGCCGGAGCCCGGTAGACGTGACGGCCGGCGCCGGAGCCCGGTGGACGTGGCGGCCGGCGCCGGAGCCCGGTGGACGTGGCGGCCGGCGCCGGAGCCCGGTAGACCTGTCAAACGGGGCCGGAGCCCGGCAGACGTGGCGGCCGGCGCCCGAGCCCGGCAGACCCGTCGGCCGGCGCCCGAGCCCCGTAGACCCGTCGGGCGGCGCCCGGGCCCCGTAGACCCGTCGGCCGGCGCCCGAGCCCGGCAGACCCGTCGGCCGGCGCCCGAGCCCGGTAGACCGTTCGGTCGGCGCCCGAGCCCGGCAGACCCGTCGGCCGGCGCCCGAGCCCCGTAGACCCGTCGGCCGGCGCCCGAGCCCGGCAGGCCCGTCAGCCGGCGCCCGAGCCCGGTGGACTCGTCGGCCGGCCCTCGAGCCCGGTGGGCCCGCCGTCCGGCGCCCGAGCCCAGTAGACCGTTCGGTCAGCGCCCGAGCCCGGCAGACCCGTTGGCCGGCGCCGGGGCCTGGTAGACCCGTCGGTCGGCGCCCGAGCCCCGTAGGCCCGTCGGCTGGCGCCCGAGCCCCGTAGGCCCACCGCCCGGCGCCCGAGCCCGGTAGACCCGTCGGCCGGCGCCAGAGCCTGCTAGACCTGGCGACCGGCTGGCTGACCTGGAAGGAAGGAAGGAAGGAAGGAAGGAAGGAAGGAAGGAAGGAAGGAAGGAAGGAAGGAGGGAAGTAAGGAAGGAAGGAAGGCAGGCAGGCAGGCAGGCAGGCAGGCGTGGAAACGAGTAAAGAAACGGGTAATGTGCTGGAAACGGTACGCACGCGTGCGATTCTCTATTTACTAGTAAATTAAATGCACGGTCGTTAACAAAGAGCAGCAGTTCCTTAAGGTAATGGTCAGCCCAGCCTAAGCGTTTCCCGTTTCGTTTTTCTTTCTTTTACTCCTCGTCGTCGTCGTCGTCGTTTCTCGCCGGCGCCGCGAACTACGATCGAGTCGTGACAGAATGTAGTAGCTCAGAAAAATTAAGACCGGCGAACGCACTCGAGAGCGCCGCCGCCGTTTTTCTCGAACGTGCGTTCCTTCGTGTGAGGAGGTCGACGACGACGAACGACGGACGGAGAGAAAGGAGGGTCACGAAAGCGCTCGGAAGAGTTACCGGTCGGACGACGTCTGAATTAGGCACAACGGAGCGGTCAGCAGTCTCGGCGCCGACGACTAACGTTCGTTGCCGCGGAAACGCCAGTCGACAGCTCGCTGACCGACGGGCAACGACGCCGAGACGAACGAACGAGTGGCGCGCGAACTTTTTAGGGACCGTTTTCTTTTGCGAAGTCTCGGCCGATGATTGCCGACCTCGTGACGGGGGGTTGGAGGGGAAAAAACCCCACCGGCACCGCCACAGGACCGGGCGGACGCCCGCAGGCAGCCCCCGCGCGAATCTAACCGCTCGGGAGGGCGGCGCCCTAGACGCCCCCCCCGCCACCCCCCCACCCCCACCCCCCCCCCCCGCGGGCGGGCAGGGCGGCCCGCCGTACCCTGAGTCGCTGGAGGGTGGGAAGGCTCCGCAGAGGGACCTGGACAGGCTGGCTGGCTGGGTCCGGGGCCAATTGTAGGAGCTTCGACGAGGCCAAGTGCCGGGTCCCGCGCTTCGGTCACGACGACCCCCGTGCGAGGCTAGGGGCTTGGGGACAGGTGGCCGGAAAGCTGCCCCTGCAGAGAAGGCCCCGGGGGGGGTTTGTCGGTCGACGGCCGGCTGAGGAGGGCCCGGCGGCCAAGGCGGCCGAGAGCCTCCCGGCCTGCATCGCAAAGAGCGTGGCCAGCGGGACCAGGGGAGCGATCGTGCCCGTCGTGCTCGGCGCCGCCGAGGCCGCCTCTCGACTAGCGCGTTCAGCG
>NW_026777294.1:27500-30000 GCF_030936135.1 Gavia stellata | reverse complement strand
ACACGCCGAGGCAACCGCCACAACGGCCGCCAAGCGCCCCAGCCGCGCGGGTCGAGTCGCGCTCGTACTGCCCTGACCGCGAGCCACCGCTCGCGCATATAGAACGTACCACTAAGTCCACAGCCCCTGCGAACTCCAAGAGCGCTAACTCCTCCCGCCGGGGAGGCCCGCCAATGACGCTGCCTGTTACGATGACGTAACTGGAGGCAGCGCGACACAGCGACCCCTTGGTCACGTCCCCGCGAGCGGCGCGGCAAACAGGTCTACCGTTCAGCTCGAGCACTGCGACCAAGTCCCGCCGGAGCCCGGTAGACGTGGCGGCCGGCGCCGGAGCCCGGTAGACGTGGCGGCCGGCGCCGGAGCCCGGTAGACGAGGCGGCCGGCGCCGGAGCCCGGTAGACGTGGCGGCCGGCGCCGGAGCCCGGTAGACGAGGCGGCCGGCGCCGGAGCCCGGTAGACGTGGCGGCCGGCGCCGGAGCCCGGTAGACGAGGCGGCCGGCGCCGGAGCCCGGTAGACGAGGCGGCCGGCGCCGGAGCCCGGTAGACGAGGCGGCCGGCGCCGGAGCCCGGTAGACGTGGCGGCCGGCGCCGGAGCCCGGTAGACGAGGCGGCCGGCGCCGGAGCCCGGTAGACGAGGCGGCCGGCGCCGGAGCCCGGTAGACGAGGCGGCCGGCGCCGGAGCCCGGTAGACGAGGCGGCCGGCGCCGGAGCCCGGTAGACGAGGCGGCCGGCGCCGGAGCCCGGTAGACGAGGCGGCCGGCGCCGGAGCCCGGTAGACGAGGCGGCCGGCGCCGGAGCCCGGTAGACGTGACGGCCGGCGCCGGAGCCCGGTGGACGTGGCGGCCGGCGCCGGAGCCCGGTGGACGTGGCGGCCGGCGCCGGAGCCCGGTAGACCTGTCAAACGGGGCCGGAGCCCGGCAGACGTGGCGGCCGGCGCCCGAGCCCGGCAGACCCGTCGGCCGGCGCCCGAGCCCCGTAGACCCGTCGGGCGGCGCCCGGGCCCCGTAGACCCGTCGGCCGGCGCCCGAGCCCGGCAGACCCGTCGGCCGGCGCCCGAGCCCGGTAGACCGTTCGGTCGGCGCCCGAGCCCGGCAGACCCGTCGGCCGGCGCCCGAGCCCCGTAGACCCGTCGGCCGGCGCCCGAGCCCGGCAGGCCCGTCAGCCGGCGCCCGAGCCCGGTGGACTCGTCGGCCGGCCCTCGAGCCCGGTGGGCCCGCCGTCCGGCGCCCGAGCCCAGTAGACCGTTCGGTCAGCGCCCGAGCCCGGCAGACCCGTTGGCCGGCGCCGGGGCCCGGTAGACCCGTCGGTCGGCGCCCGAGCCCCGTAGGCCCGTCGGCTGGCGCCCGAGCCCCGTAGGCCCACCGCCCGGCGCCCGAGCCCGGTAGACCCGTCGGCCGGCGCCAGAGCCTGCTAGACCTGGCGACCGGCTGGCTGACCTGGAAGGAAGGAAGGAAGGAAGGAAGGAAGGAAGGAAGGAAGGAAGGAAGGAAGGAAGGAGGGAAGTAAGGAAGGAAGGAAGGCAGGCAGGCAGGCAGGCAGGCAGGCGTGGAAACGAGTAAAGAAACGGGTAATGTGCTGGAAACGGTACGCACGCGTGCGATTCTCTATTTACTAGTAAATTAAATGCACGGTCGTTAACAAAGAGCAGCAGTTCCTTAAGGTAATGGTCAGCCCAGCCTAAGCGTTTCCCGTTTCGTTTTTCTTTCTTTTACTCCTCGTCGTCGTCGTCGTCGTTTCTCGCCGGCGCCGCGAACTACGATCGAGTCGTGACAGAATGTAGTAGCTCAGAAAAATTAAGACCGGCGAACGCACTCGAGAGCGCCGCCGCCGTTTTTCTCGAACGTGCGTTCCTTCGTGTGAGGAGGTCGACGACGACGAACGACGGACGGAGAGAAAGGAGGGTCACGAAAGCGCTCGGAAGAGTTACCGGTCGGACGACGTCTGAATTAGGCACAACGGAGCGGTCAGCAGTCTCGGCGCCGACGACTAACGTTCGTTGCCGCGGAAACGCCAGTCGACAGCTCGCTGACCGACGGGCAACGACGCCGAGACGAACGAACGAGTGGCGCGCGAACTTTTTAGGGACCGTTTTCTTTTGCGAAGTCTCGGCCGATGATTGCCGACCTCGTGACGGGGGGTTGGAGGGGAAAAAACCCCACCGGCACCGCCACAGGACCGGGCGGACGCCCGCAGGCAGCCCCCGCGCGAATCTAACCGCTCGGGAGGGCGGCGCCCTAGACGCCCCCCCCGCCACCCCCCCACCCCCACCCCCCCCCCCCGCGGGCGGGCAGGGCGGCCCGCCGTACCCTGAGTCGCTGGAGGGTGGGAAGGCTCCGCAGAGGGACCTGGACAGGCTGGCTGGCTGGGTCCGGGGCCAATTGTAGGAGCTTCGACGAGGCCAAGTGCCGGGTCCCGCGCTTCGGTCACGACGACCCCCGTGCGAGGCTAGGGGCTTGGGGACAGGTGGCCGGAAAGCTGCCCCTGCAGAGAAGGCCCCGGG
>NW_026777294.1:12500-15000 GCF_030936135.1 Gavia stellata | reverse complement strand
CACGACTGCGCCGCGCGCCCGTCCCCCCGTCCCCGGGCGCTCGCGAGCGCGGCAGCAGCCGGCATGCTTCACGAGCATCTCCGGTGCCTCACCACGGACCAGCATGGGCCTCGGCCGCCATCGGCCGCGCGGGCAACCGTCCCGAACGGGCGGAAAAACGGCCAAACACGCCGAGGCAACCGCCACAACGGCCGCCAAGCGCCCCAGCCGCGCGGGTCGAGTCGCGCTCGTACTGCCCTGACCGCGAGCCACCGCTCGCGCATATAGAACGTACCACTAAGTCCACAGCCCCTGCGAACTCCAAGAGCGCTAACTCCTCCCGCCGGGGAGGCCCGCCAATGACGCTGCCTGTTACGATGACGTAACTGGAGGCAGCGCGACACAGCGACCCCTTGGTCACGTCCCCGCGAGCGGCGCGGCAAACAGGTCTACCGTTCAGCTCGAGCACTGCGACCAAGTCCCGCCGGAGCCCGGTAGACGTGGCGGCCGGCGCCGGAGCCCGGTAGACGTGGCGGCCGGCGCCGGAGCCCGGTAGACGAGGCGGCCGGCGCCGGAGCCCGGTAGACGTGGCGGCCGGCGCCGGAGCCCGGTAGACGAGGCGGCCGGCGCCGGAGCCCGGTAGACGTGGCGGCCGGCGCCGGAGCCCGGTAGACGAGGCGGCCGGCGCCGGAGCCCGGTAGACGAGGCGGCCGGCGCCGGAGCCCGGTAGACGAGGCGGCCGGCGCCGGAGCCCGGTAGACGTGGCGGCCGGCGCCGGAGCCCGGTAGACGAGGCGGCCGGCGCCGGAGCCCGGTAGACGAGGCGGCCGGCGCCGGAGCCCGGTAGACGAGGCGGCCGGCGCCGGAGCCCGGTAGACGAGGCGGCCGGCGCCGGAGCCCGGTAGACGAGGCGGCCGGCGCCGGAGCCCGGTAGACGAGGCGGCCGGCGCCGGAGCCCGGTAGACGAGGCGGCCGGCGCCGGAGCCCGGTAGACGTGACGGCCGGCGCCGGAGCCCGGTGGACGTGGCGGCCGGCGCCGGAGCCCGGTGGACGTGGCGGCCGGCGCCGGAGCCCGGTAGACCTGTCAAACGGGGCCGGAGCCCGGCAGACGTGGCGGCCGGCGCCCGAGCCCGGCAGACCCGTCGGCCGGCGCCCGAGCCCCGTAGACCCGTCGGGCGGCGCCCGGGCCCCGTAGACCCGTCGGCCGGCGCCCGAGCCCGGCAGACCCGTCGGCCGGCGCCCGAGCCCGGTAGACCGTTCGGTCGGCGCCCGAGCCCGGCAGACCCGTCGGCCGGCGCCCGAGCCCCGTAGACCCGTCGGCCGGCGCCCGAGCCCGGCAGGCCCGTCAGCCGGCGCCCGAGCCCGGTGGACTCGTCGGCCGGCCCTCGAGCCCGGTGGGCCCGCCGTCCGGCGCCCGAGCCCAGTAGACCGTTCGGTCAGCGCCCGAGCCCGGCAGACCCGTTGGCCGGCGCCGGGGCCTGGTAGACCCGTCGGTCGGCGCCCGAGCCCCGTAGGCCCGTCGGCTGGCGCCCGAGCCCCGTAGGCCCACCGCCCGGCGCCCGAGCCCGGTAGACCCGTCGGCCGGCGCCAGAGCCTGCTAGACCTGGCGACCGGCTGGCTGACCTGGAAGGAAGGAAGGAAGGAAGGAAGGAAGGAAGGAAGGAAGGAAGGAAGGAAGGAAGGAAGGAGGGAAGTAAGGAAGGAAGGAAGGCAGGCAGGCAGGCAGGCAGGCAGGCGTGGAAACGAGTAAAGAAACGGGTAATGTGCTGGAAACGGTACGCACGCGTGCGATTCTCTATTTACTAGTAAATTAAATGCACGGTCGTTAACAAAGAGCAGCAGTTCCTTAAGGTAATGGTCAGCCCAGCCTAAGCGTTTCCCGTTTCGTTTTTCTTTCTTTTACTCCTCGTCGTCGTCGTCGTCGTTTCTCGCCGGCGCCGCGAACTACGATCGAGTCGTGACAGAATGTAGTAGCTCAGAAAAATTAAGACCGGCGAACGCACTCGAGAGCGCCGCCGCCGTTTTTCTCGAACGTGCGTTCCTTCGTGTGAGGAGGTCGACGACGACGAACGACGGACGGAGAGAAAGGAGGGTCACGAAAGCGCTCGGAAGAGTTACCGGTCGGACGACGTCTGAATTAGGCACAACGGAGCGGTCAGCAGTCTCGGCGCCGACGACTAACGTTCGTTGCCGCGGAAACGCCAGTCGACAGCTCGCTGACCGACGGGCAACGACGCCGAGACGAACGAACGAGTGGCGCGCGAACTTTTTAGGGACCGTTTTCTTTTGCGAAGTCTCGGCCGATGATTGCCGACCTCGTGACGGGGGGTTGGAGGGGAAAAAACCCCACCGGCACCGCCACAGGACCGGGCGGACGCCCGCAGGCAGCCCCCGCGCGAATCTAACCGCTCGGGAGGGCGGCGCCCTAGACGCCCCCCCCGCCACCCCCCCACCCCCACCCCCCCCCCCCGCGGGCGGGCAGGGCGGCCCGCCGTACCCTGAGTCGCTGGAGGGTGGGAAGG
>NW_026777293.1:0-35759 GCF_030936135.1 Gavia stellata | reverse complement strand
TGGCACCTTTAGTGTAGGAGCAATCGCTGGACGTTCGCAATTTCGGTGTTGAGCTCTGACGTGAATTAGCGAGAGGAAGCGATGATACGTCTGGACCTTTGCGTGTCTAAACCAGTTCAGAGGCCAAGTGTCTGTGGTTCGTTAGGTTCTTGAAGACCGGCTTACCAGCCTGGGAGATGAGGACCAGCCACAGCTTTCAGGGCTGGCCCCTTTAGTGTAGGAGCAATCGCTGGACGTTCGCAATTTCGGTGTTGAGCTCTGACGTGAATTAGCGAGAGGAAGCGATGATACGTCTGGACCTTTGCGTGTCTAAACAAGTTCAGAGGCCAAGTGCTTGTGGTTCGTTTGAGAGGTTAGCAGTGGGAGATGAGGACCAGCCACAGCTTTCAGGGCTGGCACCTTTAGTGTAGGAGCAATCGCTGGACGTTCGCAATTTCAGTGTTGAGCTCTGACGTGAATTAGCGAGAGGAAGCGATCATACGTCTGGACCTTTGCGTGTCTAAACAAGTTCAGAGGCCAAGTGTTGGTGGTTCGTTTGAGAGGTTACCAGTGGGAGATGAGGACCAGCAAGAGCTTTCAGGGCTGGCACCTTTAGTGTAGGAGCAATTGCCGGACGTTCGCAATTTCGGTGTTGAGCTCTGACGTGAATTAGCGAGAGGAAGCGATGATACGTCTGGACCTTTGCGTGTCTAAACAAGTTCAGAGGCCAAGTGTTTGTGGTTCGTTTTAGAGGTTACCAGTGGGAGATGAGGACCAGCCACAGCTTTCAGGGCTGGCACCTTTAGTGTAGGAGCAATCGCTGGACGTTCGCAATTTCGGTGTTGAGCTCTGACGTGAATTAGCGAGAGGAAACGATGATACTTCTGGACCTTTGAGTGTCTAAACAAGTTCAGAGGCCAAGTGTTTGTGGTTCGTTTGAGAGGTTACCAGTGGGAGATGAGGACCAGCCACAGCTTTCAGGGCTGGCACCTTTAGTGTAGGAGCAATCGCTGGACGTTCGCAATTTCGGTGTTGAGCTCTGACGTGAATTAGCGAGAGGAAGCGATCATACGTCTGGACCTTTGCGTGTCTAAACAAGTTCAGAGGCCAAGTGTTGGTGGTTCGTTTGAGAGGTTACCAGTGGGAGATGAGGACCAGCAAGAGCTTTCAGGGCTGGCACCTTTAGTGTAGGAGCAATTGCCGGACGTTCGCAATTTCGGTGTTGAGCTCTGACGTGAATTAGCGAGAGGAAGCGATGATACGTCTGGACCTTTGCGTGTCTAAACAAGTTCAGAGGCCAAGTGTTTGTGGTTCGTTTGAGGGGTTACCAGTGGGAGATGAGGACCAGCCACAGCTTTCAGTGCTGGCACCTTTAGTATAGGAGGAATCGCTGGACGTTCGCAATTTCAGTGTTGAGCTCTGACGTGAATTAGGGAGAGGAAGCGATGATACGTCTGGACCTTTGCGTGTCTAAACAAGTTCAGAGGCCAAGTGTTTGTGGTTCGTTTTAGAGGTTACCAGTGGGAGATGAGGACCAGCCACAGCTTTCAGGGCTGGCCCCTTTAGTGTAGGAGCAATCGCTGGACGTTCGCAATTTCAGTGTTGAGCTCTGACGTGAATTAGCGAGAGGAAGCGATCATACGTCTGGTCCTTTGAGTGTCTAAACAAGTTCAGAGGCCAAGTGCTTGTGGTTCGTTTGAGAGGTTACCAGTGGGAGATGAGGACCAGCCAGAGCTTTCAGGGCTGGCACCTTTAGTGTAGGAGCAAACGCTGGACGTTCGCAATTTCGGTGTTGAGCTCTGACGTGAATTAGCGAGAGGAAGCGATGATACGTCTGGACCTTTGCGTGTCTAAACAAGTTCAGAGGCCAAGTGTTTGTGGTTCGTTTGAGAGGTTACCAGTGGGAGATGAGGACCAGCAAGAACTTTCAGGGCTGGCACCTTTAGTGTGGGAGCAATCGCTGGACGTTCGCAATTTCGGTGTTGAGCTCTGACGTGAATTAGGGAGAGGAAGCGATGATACGTCTGGACCTTTGCGTGTCTAAACAAGTTCAGAGGCCAAGTGTTGGTGGTTCGTTTGAGAGGTTACCAGTGGGAGATGAGGACCAGCCAGAGCTTTCAGGGCTGGCACCTTTAGTGTAGGAGCAATCGCTGGACGTTCGCAATTTCGGTGTTGAGCTCTGACGTGAATTAGCGAGAGGAAGCGATGATACGTCTGGACCTTTGAGTGTCTAAACAAGTTCAGAGGCCAAGTGTTTGTGGTTCGTTTGAGAGGTTACCAGTGGGAGATGAGGACCAGCAAGAGCTTTCAGGGCTGGCACCTTTAGTGTAGGAGCTATCGCTGGACGTTCGCAATTTCAGTGTTGAACTCTGACGTGAATTAGCGAGAGGAAGCGATGATACGTCTGGACCTTTGAGTGTCTAAACAAGTTCAGAGGCCAAGTGTTTGTGGTTCGTTTGAGAGGTTACCAGTGGGAGATGAGGACCAGCAAGAGCTTTCAGGGCTGGCACCTTTAGTGTAGGAGCAATCACCGGACGTTCGCAATTTCAGTGTTGAGCTCTGACGTGAATTAGCGAGAGGAAGCGATGATACGTCTGGACCTTTCACTGTCTAAACAAGTTCAGAGGCCAAGTGTTTGTGGTTCGTTTGAGAGGTTACCAGTGGGAGATGAGGACCAGCCACAGCTTTCAGGGCTGGCCCCTTTAGCGTAGGAGCAATCGCTGGATGTTCGCAATTTCAGTGTTGAGCTCTGACGTGAATTAGCGAGAGGAAGCGATCATACGTCTGGACCTTTGCGTGTCTAAACAAGTTCAGAGGCCAAGTGTTTGTGGTTCGTTTGAGAGGTTACCAGTGGGAGATGAGGACCAGCAAGAGCTTTCAGGGCTGGCACCTTTAGTGTAGGAGCAATCGCCGGACGTTCGCAATTTCGGTGTTGAGCTCTGACGTGAATTAGCGAGAGGAAGCGATGATACGTCTGGACCTTTGCGTGTCTAAACAAGTTCAGAGGCCAAGTGTTTGTGGTTCGTTTGAGAGGTTACCAGTGGGAGATGAGGACCAGCCACAGCTTTCAGGGCTGGCACCTTTAGTGTAGGAGCAATCGCTGGACGTTCGCAATTTCGGTGTTGAGCTCTGACGTGAATTAGCGAGAGGAAACGATGATACTTCTGGACCTTTGAGTGTCTAAACAAGTTCAGAAGCCAAGTGTTTGTGGTTCGTTTGAGAGGTTACCAGTGGGAGATGAGGACCAGCCACAGCTTTCAGGGCTGGCACCTTTAGTGTAGGAGCAATCGCTGGACGTTCGCAATTTCGGTGTTGAGCTCTGACGTGAATTAGCGAGAGGAAGCGATCATACGTCTGGACCTTTGCGTGTCTAAACAAGTTCAGAGGCCAAGTGTTGGTGGTTCGTTTGAGAGGTTACCAGTGGGAGATGAGGACCAGCAAGAGCTTTCAGGGCTGGCACCTTTAGTGTAGGAGCAATCACCGGACGTTCGCAATTTCGGTGTTGAGCTCTGACGTGAATTAGCGAGAGGAAGCGATGATACGTCTGGACCTTTGCGTGTCTAAACAAGTTCAGAGGCCAAGTGTTTGTGGTTCGTTTGAGGGGTTACCAGTGGGAGATGAGGACCAGCCACAGCTTTCAGTGCTGGCACCTTTAGTATAGGAGGAATCGCTGGACGTTCGCAATTTCAGTGTTGAGCTCTGACGTGAATTAGGGAGAGGAAGCGATGATACGTCTGGACCTTTGCGTGTCTAAACAAGTTCAGAGGCCAAGTGTTTGTGGTTCGTTTTAGAGGTTACCAGTGGGAGATGAGGACCAGCCAGAGCTTTCAGGGCTGGCCCCTTTAGTGTAGGAGCAATCGCTGGACGTTCGCAATTTCAGTGTTGAGCTCTGACGTGAATTAGCGAGAGGAAGCGATCATACGTCTGGTCCTTTGAGTGTCTAAACAAGTTCAGAGGCCAAGTGCTTGTGGTTCGTTTGAGAGGTTACCAGTGGGAGATGAGGACCAGCCACAGCTTTCAGGGCTGGCACCTTTAGTGTAGGAGCAATCGCTGGACGTTCGCAATTTCGGTGTTGAGGTCTGACGTGAATTAGCGAGAGGAAGCGATGATACGTCTGGACCTTTGCGTGTCTAAACAAGTTCAGAGGCCAAGTGTTTGTGGTTCGTTTGAGAGGTTACCAGTGGGAGATGAGGACCAGCAAGAACTTTCAGGGCTGGCACCTTTAGTGTGGGAGCAATCGCTGGACGTTCGCAATTTCAGTGTTGAGCTCTGACGTGAATTAGCGAGAGGAAGCGATCATACGTCTGGACCTTTGCGTGTCTAAACAAGTTCAGAGGCCAAGTGTTGGTGGTTCGTTTGAGAGGTTACCAGTGGGAGATGAGGACCAGCCACAGCTTTCAGGGCTGGCACCTTTAGTGTAGGAGCAATCGCTGGACGTTCGCAATTTCGGTGTTGAGCTCTGACGTGAATTAGCGAGAGGAAGCGATGATACGTCTGGACCTTTGAGTGTCTAAACAAGTTCAGAGGCCAAGTGTTTGTGGTTCGTTTGAGAGGTTACCAGTGGGAGATGAGGACCAGCAAGAGCTTTCAGGGCTGGCACCTTTAGTGTAGGAGCTATGGCTGGACGTTCGCAATTTCAGTGTTGAGCTCTGACGTGAATTAGCGAGAGGAAGCGATGATACGTCTGGACCTTTGAGTGTCTAAACAAGTTCAGAGGCCAAGTGTTTGTGGTTCGTTTGAGAGGTTACCAGTGGGAGATGAGGACCAGCAAGAGCTTTCAGGGCTGGCACCTTTAGTGTAGGAGCAATCACCGGACGTTCGCAATTTCGGTGTTGAGCTCTGACGTGAATTAGCGAGAGGAAGCGATGATACGTCTGGACCTTTGCGTGTCTAAACAAGTTCAGAGGCCAAGTGTTTGTGGTTCGTTTGAGAGGTTACCAGTGGGAGATGAGGACCAGCCACAGCTTTCAGGGCTGGCCCCTTTAGCGTAGGAGCAATCGCTGGATGTTCGCAATTTCAGTGTTGAGCTCTGACGTGAATTAGCGAGAGGAAGCGATCATACGTCTGGACCTTTGAGTGTCTAAACAAGTTCAGAGGCCAAGTGTTGGTGGTTCGTTTGAGAGGTTACCAGTGGGAGATGAGGACCAGCAAGAGCTTTCAGGGCTGGCACCTTTAGTGTAGGAGCAATCGCCGGACGTTCGCAATTTCAGTGTTGAACTCTGACGTGAATTAGCGAGAGGAAGCGATGATACGTCTGGACCTTTGAGTGTCTAAACAAGTTCAGAGGCCAAGTGTTTGTGGTTCGTTTGAGAGGTTACCAGTGGGAGATGAGGACCAGCAAGAGCTTTCAGGGCTGGCACCTTTAGTGTAGGAGCAATCACCGGACGTTCGCAATTTCGGTGTTGAGCTCTGACGTGAATTAGCGAGAGGAAGCGATGATACGTCTGGACCTTTGAGTGTCTAAACAAGTTCAGAGGCCAAGTGTTTGTGGTTCGTTTGAGAGGTTACCAGTGGGAGATGAGGACCAGCCACAGCTTTCAGGGCTGGCCCCTTTAGCGTAGGAGCAATCGCTGGATGTTCGCAATTTCAGTGTTGAGCTCTGACGTGAATTAGCGAGAGGAAGCGATCATACGTCTGGACCTTTGCGTGTCTAAACAAGTTCAGAGGCCAAGTGTTTGTGGTTCGTTTGAGAGGTTACCAGTGGGAGATGAGGACCAGCCACAGCTTTCAGGGCTGGCACCTTTAGTGTAGGAGCAATCGCCGGACGTTCGCAATTTCGGTGTTGAGCTCTGACGTGAATTAGCGAGAGGAAGCGATGATACGTCTGGACCTTTGCGTGTCTAAACAAGTTCAGAGGCCAAGTGTTTGTGGTTCGTTTGAGAGGTTACCAGTGGGAGATGAGGACCAGCCACAGCTTTCAGGGCTGGCACCTTTAGTGTAGGAGCAATCGCTGGACGTTCGCAATTTCGGTGTTGAGCTCTGACGTGAATTAGCGAGAGGAAGCGATGATACGTCTGGACCTTTGAGTGTCTAAACAAGTTCAGAGGCCAAGTGTTTGTGGTTCGTTTGAGAGGTTACCAGTGGGAGATGAGGACCAGCCACAGCTTTCAGGGCTGGCACCTTTAGTGTAGGAGCAATCGCTGGACGTTCGCAATTTCGGTGTTGAGCTCTGACGTGAATTAGCGAGAGGAAACGATGATACTTCTGGACCTTTGAGTGTCTAAACAAGTTCAGAGGCCAAGTGTTTGTGGTTCGTTTGAGAGGTTACCAGTGGGAGATGAGGACCAGCCACAGCTTTCAGGGCTGGCACCTTTAGTGTAGGAGCAATCGCTGGACGTTCGCAATTTCAGTGTTGAGCTCTGACGTGAATTAGCGAGAGGAAGCGATCATACGTCTGGACCTTTGCGTGTCTAAACAAGTTCAGAGGCCAAGTGTTGGTGGTTCGTTTGAGAGGTTACCAGTGGGAGATGAGGACCAGCAAGAGCTTTCAGGGCTGGCACCTTTAGTGTAGGAGCAATCGCCGGACGTTCGCAATTTCGGTGTTGAGCTCTGACGTGAATTAGCGAGAGGAAGCGATGATACGTCTGGACCTTTGCGTGTCTAAACAAGTTCAGAGGCCAAGTGTTTGTGGTTCGTTTGAGAGGTTACCAGTGGGAGATGAGGACCAGCCACAGCTTTCAGGGCTGGCACCTTTAGTGTAGGAGCAATCGCTGGACGTTCGCAATTTCGGTGTTGAGCTCTGACGTGAATTAGGGAGAGGAAGCGATGATACGTCTGGACCTTTGAGTGTCTAAACAAGTTCAGAGGCCAAGTGTTTGTGGTTCGTTTGAGAGGTTACCAGAGGGAGATGAGGACCAGCAAGAGCTTTCAGGGCTGGCACCTTTAGTGGAGGAGCAATCGCTGGACGTTCGCAATTTCGGTGTTGAGCTCTGACGTGAATTAGCGAGAGGAAGCAATGATACGTCTGGACCTTTGCGTGTCTAAACAAGTTCAGAGGCCAAGTGTTTGTGGTTCGTTTGAGAGGTTACCAGTGGGAGATGAGGACCAGCCACAGCTTTCAGGGCTGGCACCTTTAGTGTAGGAGCAATCGCTGGACGTTCGCAATTTCAGTGTTGAGCTCTGACGTGAATTAGCGAGAGGAAGCGATGATACGTCTGGACCTTTGAGTGTCTAAACAAGTTCAGAGGCCAAGTGTTTGTGGTTCGTTTGAGAGGTTACCAGTGGGAGATGAGGACCTGCAAGAACTTTCAGGGCTGGCCCCTTTAGTGTAGGAGCAATCGCTGGACGTTCGCAATTTCGGTGTTGAGCTCTGACGTGAATTAGCGAGAGGAAGCGATGATACGTCTGGACCTTTGAGTGTCTAAACAAGTTCAGAGGCCAAGTGTTTGTGGTTCGTTTGAGAGGTTACCAGTGGGAGATGAGGACCAGCCACAGCTTTCAGGGCTGGCACCTTTAGTGTAGGAGCAATCGCTGGACGTTCGCAATTTCGGTGTTGAGCTCTGACGTGAATTAGCGAGAGGAAACGATGATACGTCTGGACCTTTGCGTGTCTAAACAAGTTCAGAGGCCAAGTGTTTGTGGTTCATTTGAGAGGTTACCAGTGGGAGATGAGGACCAGCCACAGCTTTCAGGGCTGGCACCTTTAGTGTAGGAGCAATCGCTGGACGTTCGCAATTTCGGTGTTGAGCTCTGACGTGAATTAGCGAGAGGAAGCGATGATACGTCTGGACCTTTGAGTGTCTAAACAAGTTCAGAGGCCAAGTGTTTGTGGTTCGTTTTAGAGGTTACCAGTGGGAGATGAGGACCAGCCACAGCTTTCAGGGCTGGCACCTTTAGTGTAGGAGCAATCGCTGGACGTTCGCAATTTCGGTGTTGAGCTCTGACGTGAATTAGCGAGAGGAAGCAATGATACGTCTGGACCTTTGCGTGTCTAAACAAGTTCAGAGGCCAAGTGTTTGTGGTTCGTTTGAGAGGTTACCAGTGGGAGATGAGGACCAGCCACAGCTTTCAGGGCTGGCACCTTTAGTGTAGGTGCAATCACTGGACGTTCGCAATTTCAGTGTTGAGCTCTGACGTGAATTAGGGAGAGGAAGCGATGATATGTCTGGACCTTTGAGTGTCTAAACAAGTTCAGAGGCCAAATGTTTGTGGTTCGTTTGAGAGGTTACCAGTGGGAGATGAGGACCAGCCACAGCTTTCAGGGCTGGCACCTTTAGTGTAGGAGCAATCGCTGGACGTTCGCAATTTCGGTGTTGAGCTCCGACGTGAATTAGCGAGAGGAAGCGATGATACGTCTGGACCTTTGCGTATCTAAACAAGTTCAGAGGCCAAGTGTTTGTGGTTCGTTTGAGAGGTTACCAGTGGGAGATGAGGACCAGCCACAGCTTTCAGGGCTGGCACCTTTAGTGTAGGAGCAATCGCTGGACGTTCGCAATTTCGATGTTGAGCTCTGACGTGAATTAGGGAGAGGAAGCGATCATACGTCTGGACCTTTGAGTGTCTAAACAAGTTCAGAGGCCAAGTGTTTGTGGTTCGTTTGAGAGGTTACCAGTGGGAGATGGGGACCAGCCAGAGCTTTCAGGGCTGGCACCTTTAGTGTACGAGCAATCGCTGGACGTTCGCAATTTCGGTGTTGAGCTCTGACGTGAATTAGCGAGAGGAAGCGATGATACGTCTGGACCTTTGAGTATCTAAACAAGTTCAGAGGCCAAGTGTTTGTGGTTCGTTTGAGAGGTTACCAGTGGGAGATGAGGACCAGCCACAGCTTTCAGGGCTGGCACCTTTAGTGTAGGAGCAATCGCTGGACGTTCGCAATTTCGGTGTTGAGCTCTGACGTGAATTAGCGAGAGGAAGCGATGATACGTCTGGACCTTTGAGTGTCTAAACAAGTTCAGAGGCCAAGTGTTTGTGGTTCGTTTGAGAGGTTACCAGTGGGAGATGAGGACCAGCCACAGCTTTCAGGGCTGGCCCCTTTAGTGTAGGAGCAATCGCTGGACGTTCGCAATTTCGGTGTTGAGCTCTGACGTGAATTAGCGAGAGGAAACGATGATACTTCTGGACCTTTGAGTGTCTAAACAAGTTCAGAGGCCAAGTGTTTGTGGTTCGTTTGAGAGGTTACCAGTGGGAGATGAGGACCAGCCACAGCTTTCAGAGCTGGCACCTTTAGTGTAGGAGCAATCGCTGGACGTTCGCAATTTCAGTGTTGAGCTCTGACGTGAATTAGGGAGAGGAAGCGATGATACGTCTGGACCTTTGAGTGTCTAAACAAGTTCAGAGGCCAAGTGTTTGTGGTTCGTTTTAGAGGTTACCAGTGGGAGATGAGGACCAGCAAGAGCTTTCAGGGCTGGCACCTTTAGTGTAGGAGCAATCGCTGGACGTTCGCAATTTCGGTGTTGAGCTCTGACGTGAATTAGGGAGAGGAAGCAATGATACGTCTGGACCTTTGCGTGTCTAAACAAGTTCAGAGGCCAAGTGTTTGTGGTTTGTTTGAGAGGTTACCAGTGGGAGATGAGGACCAGCCACAGCTTTCAGGGCTGGCACCTTTAGTGTAGGTGCAATCACTGGACGTTCGCAATTTCAGTGTTGAGCTCTGACGTGAATTAGCGAGAGGAAGCGATGATACGTCTGGACCTTTGAGTGTCTAAACAAGTTCAGAGGCCAAGTGTTTGTGGTTCGTTTGAGAGGTTACCAGTGGGAGATGAGGACCAGCCACAGCTTTCAGGGCTGGCACCTTTAGTGTAGGAGCAATCGCTGGACGTTCGCAATTTCGGTGTTGAGCTCCGACGTGAATTAGCGAGAGGAAGCGATGATACGTCCGGACCTTTGCGTGTCTAAACAAGTTCAGAGGCCAAGTGTTTGTGGTTCGTTTGAGAGGTTACCAGTGGGAGATGAGGACCAGGCACAGCTTTCAGGGCTGGCACCTTTAGTGTAGGAGCAATCGCTGGACGTTCGCAATTTCGGTGTTGAGCTCTGACGTGAATTAGCGAGAGGAAACGATGATACTTCTGGACCTTTGAGTGTCTAAACAAGTTCAGAGGCCAAGTGTTTGTGGTTCGTTTGAGAGGTTAACAGTGGGAGATGAGGACCAGCCACAGCTTTCAGAGCTGGCACCTTTAGTGTAGGAGCAATCGCTGGACGTTCGCAATTTGGGTGTTGAGCTCTGACGTGAATTAGGGAGAGGAAGCAATGATACGTCTGGACCTTTGAGTGTCTAAACAAATTCAGAGGCCAAGTGTTTGTGGTTCGTTTGAGAGGTTACCAGTGGGAGATGAGGACCAGCCACAGCTTTCAGGGCTGGCACCTTTAGTGTAGGAGCAATCGCTGGACGTTCGCAATTTCAGTGTTGAGCTCTGACGTGAATTAGGGAGAGGAAGCGATGATACGTCTGGACCTTTGCGTGTCTAAACAAGTTCAGAGGCCAAGTGCTTGTGGTTCGTTTGAGAGGTTACCAGTGGGAGATGAGGACCAGCAAGAACTTTCAGGGCTGGCCCCTTTAGTGTAGGAGCAAACGCTGGACGTTCGCAATTTCAGTGTTGAGCTCTGACCTGAATTAGCGAGAGGAAGCGATGATACGTCTGGACCTTTGAGTGTCTAAACAAGTTCAGAGGCCAATTGTTTGTGGTTCGTTTGAGAGGTTACCAGTGGGAGATGAGGACCAGCAAGAGCTTTCAGGGCTGGCACCTTTAGTGTAGGAGCAATCGCCGGACGTTCGCAATTTCGGTGTTGAGCTCTGACGTGAATTAGCGAGAGGAAGCGATGATACATCTGGACCTTTCACTGTCTAAACAAGTTCAGAGGCCAAGTGTTTGTGGTTCGTTTGAGAGGTTACCAGTGGGAGATGAGGACCAGCCACAGCTTTCAGGGCTGGCACCTTTAGTGTAGGAGCAATCGCTGGACGTTCGCAATTTCGGTGTTGAGCTCTGACGTGAATTAGCGAGAGGAAGCGATGATACGTCTGGACCTTTGCGTGTCTAAACAAGTTCAGAGGCCAAGTGTTTGTGGTTCGTTTGAGAGGTTACCAGTGGGAGATGAGGACCAGCAAGAACTTTCAGGGCTGGCCCCTTTAGTGTAAGAGCAATCGCTGGACGTTCGCAATTTCGGTGTTGAGCTCTGACGTGAATTAGCGAGAGGAAGCGATGATACGTCTGGACCTTTGAGTGTCTAAAAAAGTTCAGAGGCCAAGTGCTTGTGGTTCGTTTGAGAGGTTACCAGTGGGAGATGAGGACCAGCCACAGCTTTCAGGGCTGGCCCCTTTAGCGTAGGAGCAATCGCTGGATGTTCGCAATTTCAGTGTTGAGCTCTGACGTGAATTAGCGAGAGGAAGCGATCATACGTCTGGACCTTTGCGTGTCTAAACAAGTTCAGAGGCCAAGTGTTTGTGGTTCGTTTGAGAGGTTACCAGTGGGAGATGAGGACCAGCAAGAGCTTTCAGGGCTGGCACCTTTAGTGTAGGAGCAATCACCGGACGTTCGCAATTTCGGTGTTGAGCTCTGACGTGAATTAGCGAGAGGAAGCGATGATACGTCTGGACCTTTCACTGTCTAAACAAGTTCAGAGGCCAAGTGTTTGTGGTTCGTTTGAGAGGTTACCAGTGGGAGATGAGGACCAGCAAGAGCTTTCAGGGCTGGCACCTTTAGTGTAGGAGCAATCGCTGGACGTTCGCAATTTGGGTGTTGAGCTCTGACGTGAATTAGCGAGAGGAAGCGATGATACGTCTGGACCTTTGCGTGTCTAAACAAGTTCAGAGGCCAAGTGTTTGTGGTTCGTTTGAGAGGTTACCAGTGGGAGATGAGGACCAGCAAGAGCTTTCAGGGCTGGCACCTTTAGTGTAGGAGCAATCGCCGGACGTTCGCAATTTCGGTGTTGAGCTCTGACGTGAATTAGCGAGAGGAAGCGATGATACGTCTGGACCTTTGCGTGTCTAAACAAGTTCAGAGGCCAAGTGTTTGTGGTTCGTTTGAGAGGTTACCAGTGGGAGATGAGGACCAGCCACAGCTTTCAGGGCTGGCACCTTTAGTGTAGGAGCAATCGCTGGACGTTCGCAATTTCGGTGTTGAGCTCTGACGTGAATTAGGGAGAGGAAGCGATGATACGTCTGGACCTTTGAGTGTCTAAACAAGTTCAGAGGCCAAGTGTTTGTGGTTCGTTTGAGAGGTTACCAGAGGGAGATGAGGACCAGCAAGAGCTTTCAGGGCTGGCACCTTTAGTGGAGGAGCAATCGCTGGACGTTCGCAATTTCGGTGTTGAGCTCTGACGTGAATTAGCGAGAGGAAGCAATGATACGTCTGGACCTTTGCGTGTCTAAACAAGTTCAGAGGCCAAGTGTTTGTGGTTCGTTTGAGAGGTTACCAGTGGGAGATGAGGACCAGCCACAGCTTTCAGGGCTGGCACCTTTAGTGTAGGAGCAATCGCTGGACGTTCGCAATTTCAGTGTTGAGCTCTGACGTGAATTAGCGAGAGGAAGCGATGATACGTCTGGACCTTTGAGTGTCTAAACAAGTTCAGAGGCCAAGTGTTTGTGGTTCGTTTGAGAGGTTACCAGTGGGAGATGAGGACCTGCAAGAACTTTCAGGGCTGGCCCCTTTAGTGTAGGAGCAATCGCTGGACGTTCGCAATTTCGGTGTTGAGCTCTGACGTGAATTAGCGAGAGGAAGCGATGATACGTCTGGACCTTTGAGTGTCTAAACAAGTTCAGAGGCCAAGTGTTTGTGGTTCGTTTGAGAGGTTACCAGTGGGAGATGAGGACCAGCCACAGCTTTCAGGGCTGGCACCTTTAGTGTAGGAGCAATCGCTGGACGTTCGCAATTTCGGTGTTGAGCTCTGACGTGAATTAGCGAGAGGAAACGATGATACGTCTGGACCTTTGCGTGTCTAAACAAGTTCAGAGGCCAAGTGTTTGTGGTTCATTTGAGAGGTTACCAGTGGGAGATGAGGACCAGCCACAGCTTTCAGGGCTGGCACCTTTAGTGTAGGAGCAATCGCTGGACGTTCGCAATTTCGGTGTTGAGCTCTGACGTGAATTAGCGAGAGGAAGCGATGATACGTCTGGACCTTTGAGTGTCTAAACAAGTTCAGAGGCCAAGTGTTTGTGGTTCGTTTTAGAGGTTACCAGTGGGAGATGAGGACCAGCCACAGCTTTCAGGGCTGGCACCTTTAGTGTAGGAGCAATCGCTGGACGTTCGCAATTTCGGTGTTGAGCTCTGACGTGAATTAGCGAGAGGAAGCAATGATACGTCTGGACCTTTGCGTGTCTAAACAAGTTCAGAGGCCAAGTGTTTGTGGTTCGTTTGAGAGGTTACCAGTGGGAGATGAGGACCAGCCACAGCTTTCAGGGCTGGCACCTTTAGTGTAGGTGCAATCACTGGACGTTCGCAATTTCAGTGTTGAGCTCTGACGTGAATTAGGGAGAGGAAGCGATGATATGTCTGGACCTTTGAGTGTCTAAACAAGTTCAGAGGCCAAATGTTTGTGGTTCGTTTGAGAGGTTACCAGTGGGAGATGAGGACCAGCCACAGCTTTCAGGGCTGGCACCTTTAGTGTAGGAGCAATCGCTGGACGTTCGCAATTTCGGTGTTGAGCTCCGACGTGAATTAGCGAGAGGAAGCGATGATACGTCTGGACCTTTGCGTATCTAAACAAGTTCAGAGGCCAAGTGTTTGTGGTTCGTTTGAGAGGTTACCAGTGGGAGATGAGGACCAGCCACAGCTTTCAGGGCTGGCACCTTTAGTGTAGGAGCAATCGCTGGACGTTCGCAATTTCGATGTTGAGCTCTGACGTGAATTAGGGAGAGGAAGCGATCATACGTCTGGACCTTTGAGTGTCTAAACAAGTTCAGAGGCCAAGTGTTTGTGGTTCGTTTGAGAGGTTACCAGTGGGAGATGGGGACCAGCCAGAGCTTTCAGGGCTGGCACCTTTAGTGTACGAGCAATCGCTGGACGTTCGCAATTTCGGTGTTGAGCTCTGACGTGAATTAGCGAGAGGAAGCGATGATACGTCTGGACCTTTGAGTATCTAAACAAGTTCAGAGGCCAAGTGTTTGTGGTTCGTTTGAGAGGTTACCAGTGGGAGATGAGGACCAGCCACAGCTTTCAGGGCTGGCACCTTTAGTGTAGGAGCAATCGCTGGACGTTCGCAATTTCGGTGTTGAGCTCTGACGTGAATTAGCGAGAGGAAGCGATGATACGTCTGGACCTTTGAGTGTCTAAACAAGTTCAGAGGCCAAGTGTTTGTGGTTCGTTTGAGAGGTTACCAGTGGGAGATGAGGACCAGCCACAGCTTTCAGGGCTGGCCCCTTTAGTGTAGGAGCAATCGCTGGACGTTCGCAATTTCGGTGTTGAGCTCTGACGTGAATTAGCGAGAGGAAACGATGATACTTCTGGACCTTTGAGTGTCTAAACAAGTTCAGAGGCCAAGTGTTTGTGGTTCGTTTGAGAGGTTACCAGTGGGAGATGAGGACCAGCCACAGCTTTCAGAGCTGGCACCTTTAGTGTAGGAGCAATCGCTGGACGTTCGCAATTTCAGTGTTGAGCTCTGACGTGAATTAGGGAGAGGAAGCGATGATACGTCTGGACCTTTGAGTGTCTAAACAAGTTCAGAGGCCAAGTGTTTGTGGTTCGTTTTAGAGGTTACCAGTGGGAGATGAGGACCAGCAAGAGCTTTCAGGGCTGGCACCTTTAGTGTAGGAGCAATCGCTGGACGTTCGCAATTTCGGTGTTGAGCTCTGACGTGAATTAGGGAGAGGAAGCAATGATACGTCTGGACCTTTGCGTGTCTAAACAAGTTCAGAGGCCAAGTGTTTGTGGTTTGTTTGAGAGGTTACCAGTGGGAGATGAGGACCAGCCACAGCTTTCAGGGCTGGCACCTTTAGTGTAGGTGCAATCACTGGACGTTCGCAATTTCAGTGTTGAGCTCTGACGTGAATTAGCGAGAGGAAGCGATGATACGTCTGGACCTTTGAGTGTCTAAACAAGTTCAGAGGCCAAGTGTTTGTGGTTCGTTTGAGAGGTTACCAGTGGGAGATGAGGACCAGCCACAGCTTTCAGGGCTGGCACCTTTAGTGTAGGAGCAATCGCTGGACGTTCGCAATTTCGGTGTTGAGCTCCGACGTGAATTAGCGAGAGGAAGCGATGATACGTCCGGACCTTTGCGTGTCTAAACAAGTTCAGAGGCCAAGTGTTTGTGGTTCGTTTGAGAGGTTACCAGTGGGAGATGAGGACCAGGCACAGCTTTCAGGGCTGGCACCTTTAGTGTAGGAGCAATCGCTGGACGTTCGCAATTTCGGTGTTGAGCTCTGACGTGAATTAGCGAGAGGAAACGATGATACTTCTGGACCTTTGAGTGTCTAAACAAGTTCAGAGGCCAAGTGTTTGTGGTTCGTTTGAGAGGTTAACAGTGGGAGATGAGGACCAGCCACAGCTTTCAGAGCTGGCACCTTTAGTGTAGGAGCAATCGCTGGACGTTCGCAATTTGGGTGTTGAGCTCTGACGTGAATTAGGGAGAGGAAGCAATGATACGTCTGGACCTTTGAGTGTCTAAACAAATTCAGAGGCCAAGTGTTTGTGGTTCGTTTGAGAGGTTACCAGTGGGAGATGAGGACCAGCCACAGCTTTCAGGGCTGGCACCTTTAGTGTAGGAGCAATCGCTGGACGTTCGCAATTTCAGTGTTGAGCTCTGACCTGAATTAGCGAGAGGAAGCGATGATACGTCTGGACCTTTGAGTGTCTAAACAAGTTCAGAGGCCAATTGTTTGTGGTTCGTTTGAGAGGTTACCAGTGGGAGATGAGGACCAGCAAGAGCTTTCAGGGCTGGCACCTTTAGTGTAGGAGCAATCGCCGGACGTTCGCAATTTCGGTGTTGAGCTCTGACGTGAATTAGCGAGAGGAAGCGATGATACATCTGGACCTTTCACTGTCTAAACAAGTTCAGAGGCCAAGTGTTTGTGGTTCGTTTGAGAGGTTACCAGTGGGAGATGAGGACCAGCCACAGCTTTCAGGGCTGGCACCTTTAGTGTAGGAGCAATCGCTGGACGTTCGCAATTTCGGTGTTGAGCTCTGACGTGAATTAGCGAGAGGAAGCGATGATACGTCTGGACCTTTGCGTGTCTAAACAAGTTCAGAGGCCAAGTGTTTGTGGTTCGTTTGAGAGGTTACCAGTGGGAGATGAGGACCAGCAAGAACTTTCAGGGCTGGCCCCTTTAGTGTAAGAGCAATCGCTGGACGTTCGCAATTTCGGTGTTGAGCTCTGACGTGAATTAGCGAGAGGAAGCGATGATACGTCTGGACCTTTGAGTGTCTAAAAAAGTTCAGAGGCCAAGTGCTTGTGGTTCGTTTGAGAGGTTACCAGTGGGAGATGAGGACCAGCCACAGCTTTCAGGGCTGGCCCCTTTAGCGTAGGAGCAATCGCTGGATGTTCGCAATTTCAGTGTTGAGCTCTGACGTGAATTAGCGAGAGGAAGCGATCATACGTCTGGACCTTTGCGTGTCTAAACAAGTTCAGAGGCCAAGTGTTTGTGGTTCGTTTGAGAGGTTACCAGTGGGAGATGAGGACCAGCAAGAGCTTTCAGGGCTGGCACCTTTAGTGTAGGAGCAATCACCGGACGTTCGCAATTTCGGTGTTGAGCTCTGACGTGAATTAGCGAGAGGAAGCGATGATACGTCTGGACCTTTCACTGTCTAAACAAGTTCAGAGGCCAAGTGTTTGTGGTTCGTTTGAGAGGTTACCAGTGGGAGATGAGGACCAGCAAGAGCTTTCAGGGCTGGCACCTTTAGTGTAGGAGCAATCGCTGGACGTTCGCAATTTGGGTGTTGAGCTCTGACGTGAATTAGCGAGAGGAAGCGATGATACGTCTGGACCTTTGCGTGTCTAAACAAGTTCAGAGGCCAAGTGTTTGTGGTTCGTTTGAGAGGTTACCAGTGGGAGATGAGGACCAGCAAGAGCTTTCAGGGCTGGCACCTTTAGTGTAGGAGCAATCGCCGGACGTTCGCAATTTCGGTGTTGAGCTCTGACGTGAATTAGCGAGAGGAAGCGATGATACGTCTGGACCTTTGCGTGTCTAAACAAGTTCAGAGGCCAAGTGTTTGTGGTTCGTTTGAGAGGTTACCACTGGGAGATGAGGACCAGCAAGAACTTTCAGGGCTGGCACCTTTAGTGTGGGAGCAATCGCTGGACGTTCGCAATTTCAGTGTTGAGCTCTGACGTGAATTAGCGAGAGGAAGCGATGATACGTCTGGACCTTTGCGTGTCTAAACAAGTTCAGAGGCCAAGTGTTTGTGGTTCGTTTGAGAGGTTACCAGTGGGAGATGAGGACCAGCAAGAGCTTTCAGGGCTGGCACCTTTAGTGTAGGAGCAATCGCTGGACGTTCGCAATTTCGGTGTTGAGCTCTGACGTGAATTAGCGAGAGGAAGCGATGATACGTCTGGACCTTTGAGTGTCTAAACAAGTTCAGAGGCCAAGTGTTGGTGGTTCGTTTGAGAGGTTACCAGTGGGAGATGAGGACCAGCAAGAGCTTTCAGGGCTGGCACCTTTAGTGTAGGAGCAATCGCCGGACGTTCGCAATTTCAGTGTTGAACTCTGACGTGAATTAGCGAGAGGAAGCGATGATACGTCTGGACCTTTGAGTGTCTAAACAAGTTCAGAGGCCAAGTGTTTGTGGTTCGTTTGAGAGGTTACCAGTGGGAGATGAGGACCAGCCACAGCTTTCAGGGCTGGCCCCTTTAGCGTAGGAGCAATCGCTGGACGTTCGCAATTTCAGTGTTGAGCTCTGACGTGAATTAGCGAGAGGAAGCGATCATACGTCTGGACCTTTGCGTGTCTAAACAAGTTCAGAGGCCAAGTGTTTGTGGTTCGTTTGAGAGGTTACCAGTGGGAGATGAGGACCAGCAAGAGCTTTCAGGGCTGGCACCTTTAGTGTAGGAGCAATCGCCGGACGTTCGCAATTTCGGTGTTGAGCTCTGACGTGAATTAGCGAGAGGAAGCGATGATACGTCTGGACCTTTGCGTGTCTAAACAAGTTCAGAGGCCAAGTGTTTGTGGTTCGTTTGAGAGGTTACCAGTGGGAGATGAGGACCAGCCACAGCTTTCAGGGCTGGCACCTTTAGTGTAGGAGCAATCGCTGGACGTTCGCAATTTCGGTGTTGAGCTCTGACGTGAATTAGCGAGAGGAAACGATGATACTTCTGGACCTTTGAGTGTCTAAACAAGTTCAGAGGCCAAGTGTTTGTGGTTCGTTTGAGAGGTTACCAGTGGGAGATGAGGACCAGCCACAGCTTTCAGGGCTGGCACCTTTAGTGTAGGAGCAATCGCTGGACGTTCGCAATTTCAGTGTTGAGCTCTGACGTGAATTAGCGAGAGGAAGCGATGATACGTCTGGACCTTTGCGTGTCTAAACAAGTTCAGAGGCCAAGTGTTTGTGGTTCGTTTTAGAGGTTACCAGTGGGAGATGAGGACCAGCAAGAGCTTTCAGGGCTGGCACCTTTAGTGTAGGAGCAATCGCCGGACGTTCGCAATTTCGGTGTTGAGCTCTGACGTGAATTAGCGAGAGGAAGCGATGATACGTCTGGACCTTTGCGTGTCTAAACAAGTTCAGAGGCCAAGTGTTTGTGGTTCGTTTGAGAGGTTACCAGTGGGAGATGAGGACCAGCCACAGCTTTCAGGGCTGGCACCTTTAGTGTAGGAGCAATCGCTGGACGTTCGCAATTTCGGTGTTGAGCTCTGACGTGAATTAGGGAGAGGAAGCGATGATACGTCTGGACCTTTGAGTGTCTAAACAAGTTCAGAGGCCAAGTGTTTGTGGTTCGTTTGAGAGGTTACCAGTGGGAGATGAGGACCAGCCACAGCTTTCAGGGCTGGCACCTTTAGTGTAGGAGCAATCGCTGGACGTTCGCAATTTCAGTGTTGAGCTCTGACGTGAATTAGCGAGAGGAAGCGATGATACGTCTGGACCTTTGAGTGTCTAAACAAGTTCAGAGGCCAAGTGTTTGTGGTTCGTTTGAGAGGTTACCAGTGGGAGATGAGGACCAGCAAGAACTTTCAGGGCTGGCCCCTTTAGTGTAGGAGCAATCGCTGGACGTTCGCAATTTCGGTGTTGAGCTCTGACGTGAATTAGCGAGAGGAAGCGATGATACGTCTGGACCTTTGCGTGTCTAAACAAGTTCAGAGGCCAAGTGTTTGTGGTTCGTTTGAGAGGTTACCAGTGGGAGATGAGGACCAGCAAGAGCTTTCAGGGCTGGCACCTTTAGTGTAGGAGCAATCGCTGGACGTTCGCAATTTCGGTGTTGAGCTCTGACGTGAATTAGCGAGAGGAAACGATGATACTTCTGGACCTTTGAGTGTCTAAACAAGTTCAGAGGCCAAGTGTTTGTGGTTCGTTTGAGAGGTTACCAGTGGGAGATGAGGACCAGCAAGAGCTTTCAGGGCTGGCACCTTTAGTGTAGGAGCAATCGCTGGACGTTCGCAATTTCGGTGTTGAGCTCTGACGTGAATTAGCGAGAGGAAGCGATGATACGTCTGGACCTTTGCGTGTCTAAACAAGTTCAGAGGCCAAGTGTTTGTGGTTCGTTTGAGAGGTTACCAGTGGGAGATGAGGACCAGCCACAGCTTTCAGGGCTGGCACCTTTAGTGTAGGAGCAATCGCTGGACGTTCGCAATTTCAGTGTTGAGCTCTGACGTGAATTAGCGAGAGGAAGCGATCATACGTCTGGACCTTTGCGTGTCTAAACAAGTTCAGAGGCCAAGTGTTTGTGGTTCGTTTTAGAGGTTACCAGTGGGAGATGAGGACCAGCAAGAGCTTTCAGGGCTGGCACCTTTAGTGTAGGAGCAATCGCCGGACGTTCGCAATTTCGGTGTTGAGCTCTGACGTGAATTAGCGAGAGGAAGCGATGATACGTCTGGACCTTTGCGTGTCTAAACAAGTTCAGAGGCCAAGTGTTTGTGGTTCGTTTGAGAGGTTACCAGTGGGAGATGAGGACCAGCCACAGCTTTCAGGGCTGGCACCTTTAGTGTAGGAGCAATCGCTGGACGTTCGCAATTTCGGTGTTGAGCTCTGACGTGAATTAGGGAGAGGAAGCGATGATACGTCTGGACCTTTGAGTGTCTAAACAAGTTCAGAGGCCAAGTGTTTGTGGTTCGTTTGAGAGGTTACCAGAGGGAGATGAGGACCAGCCAGAGCTTTCAGGGCTGGCACCTTTAGTGTAGGAGCAATCGCTGGACGTTCGCAATTTCGGTGTTGAGCTCTGACGTGAATTAGCGAGAGGAAGCAATGATACGTCTGGACCTTTGCGTGTCTAAACAAGTTCAGAGGCCAAGTGTTTGTGGTTCGTTTGAGAGGTTACCAGTGGGAGATGAGGACCAGCCACAGCTTTCAGGGCTGGCACCTTTAGTGTAGGAGCAATCGCTGGACGTTCGCAATTTCAGTGTTGAGCTCTGACGTGAATTAGCGAGAGGAAGCGATGATACGTCTGGACCTTTGCGTGTCTAAACAAGTTCAGAGGCCAAGTGTTTGTGGTTCGTTTGAGAGGTTACCAGTGGGAGATGAGGACCAGCAAGAACTTTCAGGGCTGGCCCCTTTAGTGTAGGAGCAATCGCTGGACGTTCGCAATTTCGGTGTTGAGCTCTGACGTGAATTAGCGAGAGGAAGCGATGATACGTCTGGACCTTTGCGTGTCTAAACAAGTTCAGAGGCCAAGTGTTTGTGGTTCGTTTGAGAGGTTACCAGTGGGAGATGAGGACCAGCAAGAGCTTTCAGGGCTGGCACCTTTAGTGTAGGAGCAATCGCTGGACGTTCGCAATTTCGGTGTTGAGCTCTGACGTGAATTAGCGAGAGGAAACGATGATACTTCTGGACCTTTGAGTGTCTAAACAAGTTCAGAGGCCAAGTGTTTGTGGTTCGTTTGAGAGGTTACCAGTGGGAGATGAGGACCAGCCACAGCTTTCAGGGCTGGCACCTTTAGTGTAGGAGCAATCGCTGGACGTTCGCAATTTCGGTGTTGAGCTCTGACGTGAATTAGCGAGAGGAAGCGATGATACGTCTGGACCTTTGCGTGTCTAAACAAGTTCAGAGGCCAAGTGTTTGTGGTTCGTTTGAGAGGTTACCAGTGGGAGATGAGGACCAGCCACAGCTTTCAGGGCTGGCACCTTTAGTGTAGGAGCAATCGCTGGACGTTCGCAATTTCGGTGTTGAGCTCTGACGTGAATTAGCGAGAGGAAGCAATGATACGTCTGGACCTTTGCGTGTCTAAACAAGTTCAGAGGCCAAGTGTTTGTGGTTCGTTTGAGAGGTTACCAGTGGGAGATGAGGACCAGCCACAGCTTTCAGGGCTGGCACCTTTAGTGTAGGTGCAATCACTGGACGTTCGCAATTTCAGTGTTGAGCTCTGACGTGAATTAGCGAGAGGAAGCGATGATACGTCTGGACCTTAGAGTGTCTAAACAAGTTCAGAGGCCAAGTGTTTGTGGTTCGTTTGAGAGGTTACCAGTGGGAGATGAGGACCAGCCACAGCTTTCAGAGCTGGCACCTTTAGTGTAGGAGCAATCGCTGGACGTTCGCAATTTCAGTGTTGAGCTCTGACGTGAATTAGGGAGAGGAAGCGATGATACGTCTGGACCTTTGAGTGTCTAAACAAGTTCAGAGGCCAAGTGTTTGTGGTTCGTTTTGGAGGTTACCAGTGGGAGATGAGGACCAGCAAGAGCTTTCAGGGCTGGCACCTTTAGTGTAGGAGCAATCGCTGGACGTTCGCAATTTCGGTGTTGAGCTCTGACGTGAATTAGCAAGAAGAAGCGATGATACGTCTGGACCTTTGCGTGTCTAAACAAGTTCAGAGGCCAAGTGTTTGTGGTTCGTTTGAGAGGTTACCAGTGGGAGATGAGGATCAGCAAGAACTTTCAGGGCTGGCACCTTTAGTGTAGGAGCAATCGCTGGACGTTCGCAGTTTCGGAGTTGAGCTCTGACGTGAATTAGCGAGAGGAAGCGATGATACGTCTGGACCTTTGCGTGTCTAAACAAGTTCAGAGGCCAAGTGTTTGTGGTTCGTTTGAGAGGTTACCAGTGGGAGATGAGGACCAGCCACAGCTTTCAGGGCTGGCCCCTTTAGTGTAAGAGCAATCGCTGGACGTTCGCAATTTCGGTGTTGAGCTCTGACGTGAATTAGCGAGAGGAAGCGATCATACGTCTGGACCTTTGAGTGTCTAAACAAGTTCAGAGGCCAAGTGCTTGTGGTTCGTTTGAGAGGTTACCAGTGGGAGATGAGGACCAGCCACAGCTTTCAGGGCTGGCACCTTTAGTGTAGGAGCAATCGCTGGACGTTCGCAATTTCAGTGTTGAGCTCTGACGTGAATTAGGGAGAGGAAGCGATGATACGTCTGGACCTTTGCGTGTCTAAACAAGTTCAGAGGCCAAGTGCTTGTGGTTCGTTTGAGAGGTTACCAGTGGGAGATGAGGACCAGCAAGAACTTTCAGGGCTGGCCCCTTTAGTGTAGGAGCAAACGCTGGACGTTCGCAATTTCAGTGTTGAGCTCTGACGTGAATTAGCGAGAGGAAGCGATGATACGTCTGGACCTTTGAGTGTCTAAACAAGTTCAGAGGCCAAGTGTTTGTGGTTCGTTTGAGAGGTTACCAGTGGGAGATGAGGACCAGCAAGAGCTTTCAGGGCTGGCACCTTTAGTGTAGGAGCAATCGCCGGACGTTCGCAATTTCGGTGTTGAGCTCTGACGTGAATTAGCGAGAGGAAGCGATGATACATCTGGACCTTTCACTGTCTAAACAAGTTCAGAGGCCAAGTGTTTGTGGTTCGTTTGAGAGGTTACCAGTGGGAGATGAGGACCAGCCACAGCTTTCAGTGCTGGCACCTTTAGTATAGGAGGAATCGCTGGACGTTCGCAATTTCAGTGTTGAGCTCTGACGTGAATTAGGGAGAGGAAGCGATGATACGTCTGGACCTTTGCGTGTCTAAACAAGTTCAGAGGCCAAGTGTTTGTGGTTCGTTTGAGAGGTTACCAGTGGGAGATGAGGACCAGCCAGAGCTTTCAGGGCTGGCCCCTTTAGTGTAGGAGCAATCGCCGGACGTTCGCAATTTCGGTGTTGAGCTCTGACGTGAATTAGCGAGAGGAAGCGATGATACGTCTGGACCTTTGCGTGTCTAAACAAGTTCAGAGGCCAAGTGTTTGTGGTTCGTTTGAGAGGTTACCAGTGGGAGATGAGGACCAGCCACAGCTTTCAGGGCTGGCACCTTTAGTGTAGGAGCAATCGCTGGACGTTCGCAATTTCGGTGTTGAGCTCTGACGTGAATTAGGGAGAGGAAGCGATGATACGTCTGGACCTTTGAGTGTCTAAACAAGTTCAGAGGCCAAGTGTTTGTGGTTCGTTTGAGAGGTTACCAGAGGGAGATGAGGACCAGCAAGAGCTTTCAGGGCTGGCACCTTTAGTGGAGGAGCAATCGCTGGACGTTCGCAATTTCGGTGTTGAGCTCTGACGTGAATTAGGGAGAGGAAGCGATGATACGTCTGGACCTTTGCGTGTCTAAACAAGTTCAGAGGCCAAGTGTTTGTGGTTCGTTTGAGAGGTTACCAGTGGGAGATGAGGACCAGCCACAGCTTTCAGGGCTGGCACCTTTAGTGTAGGAGCAATCGCTGGACGTTCGCAATTTCAGTGTTGAGCTCTGACGTGAATTAGCGAGAGGAAGCGATGATACGTCTGGACCTTTGAGTGTCTAAACAAGTTCAGAGGCCAAGTGTTTGTGGTTCGTTTGAGAGGTTACCAGTGGGAGATGAGGACCAGCAAGAACTTTCAGGGCTGGCACCTTTAGTGTAGGAGCAATCGCTGGACGTTCGCAATTTCAGTGTTGAGCTCTGACGTGAATTAGCGAGAGGAAGCGATGATACGTCTGGACCTTTGCGTGTCTAAACAAGTTCAGAGGCCAAGTGTTTGTGGTTCGTTTGAGAGGTTACCACTGGGAGATGAGGACCAGCCACAGCTTTCAGGGCTGGCCCCTTTAGTGTAGGAGCAATCGCTGGACGTTCGCAATTTCGGTGTTGAGCTCTGACGTGAATTAGCGAGAGGAAGCGATGATACATCTGGACCTTTGAGTGTCTAAACAAGTTCAGAGGCCAAGTGTTTGTGGTTCGTTTGAGAGGTTACCAGTGGGAGATGAGGACCAGCAAGAGCTTTCAGGGCTGGCACCTTTAGTGTAGGAGCAATCGCTGGACGTTCGCAATTTCGGTGTTGAGCTCTGACGTGAATTAGCGAGAGGAAGCGATGATACGTCTGGACCTTTGAGTGTCTAAACAAGTTCAGAGGCCAAGTGTTTGTGGTTCGTTTGAGAGGTTACCAGTGGGAGATGAGGACCAGCCACAGCTTTCAGGGCTGGCACCTTTAGTGTAGGAGCAATCGCTGGACGTTCGCAATTTCGGTGTTGAGCTCTGACGTGAATTAGCGAGAGGAAGCGATGATACGTCTGGACCTTTGCGTGTCTAAACAAGTTCAGAGGCCAAGTGTTTGTGGTTCGTTTGAGAGGTTACCAGTGGGAGATGAGGACCAGCCACAGCTTTCAGGGCTGGCACCTTTAGTGTAGGAGCAATCGCTGGACGTTCGCAATTTCGGTGTTGAGCTCTGACGTGAATTAGCGAGAGGAAGCGATGATACGTCTGGACCTTTGAGTGTCTAAACAAGTTCAGAGGCCAAGTGTTTGTGGTTCGTTTGAGAGGTTACCAGTGGGAGATGAGGACCAGCAAGAGCTTTCAGGGCTGGCACCTTTAGTGTAGGAGCAATCGCCGGACGTTCGCAATTTCGGTGTTGAGCTCTGACGTGAATTAGCGAGAGGAAGCGATGATACTTCTGGACCTTTCACTGTCTAAACAAGTTCAGAGGCCAAGTGTTTGTGGTTCGTTTGAGAGGTTACCAGTGGGAGATGAGGACCAGCCACAGCTTTCAGTGCTGGCACCTTTAGTATAGGAGGAATCGCTGGACGTTCGCAATTTCAGTGTTGAGCTCTGACGTGAATTGGGGAGAGGAAGCGATGATACGTCTGGACCTTTGCGTGTCTAAACAAGTTCAGAGGCCAAGTGTTTGTGGTTCGTTTTAGAGGTTACCAGTGGGAGATGAGGACCAGCCACAGCTTTCAGGGCTGGCCCCTTTAGTGTAGGAGCAATCGCTGGACGTTCGCAATTTCAGTGTTGAGCTCTGACGTGAATTAGCGAGAGGAAGCGATGATACGTCTGGACCTTTGAGTGTCTAAACAAGTTCAGAGGCCAAGTGTTTGTGGTTCGTTTGAGAGGTTACCAGTGGGAGATGAGGACCAGCCACAGCTTTCAGGGCTGGCACCTTTAGTGTAGGAGCAATCGCTGGACGTTCGCAATTTCGGTGTTGAGCTCTGACGTGAATTAGCGAGAGGAAGCAATGATACGTCTGGACCTTTGCGTGTCTAAACAAGTTCAGAGGCCAAGTGTTTGTGGTTCGTTTGAGAGGTTACCAGTGGGAGATGAGGACCAGCCACAGCTTTCAGGGCTGGCACCTTTAGTGTAGGAGCAATCGCTGGACGTTCGCAATTTCGGTGTTGAGCTCTGACGTGAATTAGCGAGAGGAAGCGATGATACGTCTGGACCTTTGCGTGTCTAAACAAGTTCAGAGGCCAAGTGTTTGTGGTTCGTTTGAGAGGTTACCAGTGGGAGATGAGGACCAGCCACAGCTTTCAGGGCTGGCACCTTTAGTATAGGAGGAATCGCTGGACGTTCGCAATTTCAGTGTTGAACTATGACGTGAATTAGGGAGAGGAAGCGATCATACGTCTGGACCTTTGCGTGTCTAAACAAGTTCAGAGGCCAAGTGTTTGTGGTTCGTTTTAGAGGTTACCAGTGGGAGATGAGGACCAGCCACAGCTTTCAGGGCTGGCCCCTTTAGTGTAGGAGCAATCGCTGGACGTTCGCAATTTCAGTGTTGAGCTCTGACGTGAATTAGCGAGAGGAAGCGATCATACGTCTGGACCTTTGAGTGTCTAAACAAGTTCAGAGGCCAAGTGCTTGTGGTTCGTTTGAGAGGTTACCAGTGGGAGATGAGGACCAGCCACAGCTTTCAGGGCTGGCACCTTTAGTGTAGGAGCAATCGCTGGACGTTCGCAATTTCGGTGTTGAGCTCTGACGTGAATTAGCGAGAGGAAGCGATGATACGTCTGGACCTTTGCGTGTCTAAACAAGTTCAGAGGCCAAGTGTTTGTGGTTCGTTTGAGAGGTTACCAGTGGGAGATGAGGACCAGCAAGAACTTTCAGGGCTGGCACCTTTAGTGTGGGAGCAATCGCTGGACGTTCGCAATTTCAGTGTTGAGCTCTGACGTGAATTAGCGAGAGGAAGCGATGATACGTCTGGACCTTTGCGTGTCTAAACAAGTTCAGAGGCCAAGTGTTGGTGGTTCGTTTGAGAGGTTACCAGTGGGAGATGAGGACCAGCAAGAACTTTCAGGGCTGGCACCATTAGTGTGGGAGCAATCGCCGGACGTTCGCAATTTCGGTGTTGAGCTCTGACGTGAATTAGCGAGAGGAAGCGATCATACGTCTGGACCTTTGCGTGTCTAAACAAGTTCAGAGGCCAAGTGTTTGTGGTTCGTTTGAGAGGTTACCAGTGGGAGATGAGGACCAGCCACACCTTTCAGGGCTGGCACCTTTAGTGTAGGAGGAATCGCTGGACGTTCGCAATTTCAGTGTTGAGCTCTGACGTGAATTAGGGAGAGGAAGCGATGATACGTCTGGACCTTTGAGTGTCTAAACAAGTTCAGAGGCCAAGTGTTTGTGGTTCGTTTGAGAGGTTACCAGTGGGAGATGAGGACCAGCCACAGCTTTCAGGGCTGGCCCCTTTAGTGTAGGAGCAATCGCTGGACGTTCGCAATTTCAGTGTTGAGCTCTGACGTGAATTAGCGAGAGGAAGCGATCATACGTCTGGACCTTTGAGTGTCTAAACAAGTTCAGAGGCCAAGTGTTTGTGGTTCGTTTGAGAGGTTACGAGTGGGAGATGAGGACCAGCCACAGCTTTCAGGGCTGGCACCTTTAGTGTAGGAGCAATCGCCGGACGTTCGCAATTCGGTGTTGAGCTCTGACGTGAATTAGCGAGAGGAAGCGATGATACGTCTGGACCTTTGCGTGTCTAAACAAGTTCAGAGGCCAAGTGTTTGTGGTTCGTTTGAGAGGTTACCAGTGGGAGATGAGGACCAGCCACAGCTTTCAGGGCTGGCACCTTTAGTGTAGGAGCAATCGCTGGACGTTCGCAATTTCGGTGTTGAGCTCTGACGTGAATTAGGGAGAGGAAGCGATGATACGTCTGGACCTTTGAGTGTCTAAACAAGTTCAGGCGCCAAGTGTTTGTGGTTCGTTTGAGAGGTTACCAGAGGGAGATGAGGACCAGCAAGAACTTCAGGGCTGGCACCTTTAGTGGAGGAGCAATCGCTGGACGTTCGCAATTTCGGTGTTGAGCTCTGACGTGAATTAGCGAGAGGAAGCGATGATACGTCTGGACCTTTGCGTGTCTAAACAAGTTCAGAGGCCAAGTGTTTGTGGTTCGTTTGAGAGGTTACCAGTGGGAGATGAGGACCAGCCACAGCTTTCAGGGCTGGCACCTTTAGTGTAGGAGCAATCGCTGGACGTTCGCAATTTCAGTGTTGAGCTCTGACGTGAATTAGCGAGAGGAAGCGATCATACGTCTGGACCTTTGAGTGTCTAAACAAGTTCAGAGGCCAAGTGCTTGTGGTTCGTTTGAGAGGTTACCAGTGGGAGATGAGGACCAGCCACAGCTTTCAGGGCTGGCACCTTTAGTGTAGGAGCAATCGCTGGACGTTCGCAATTTCGGTGTTGAGCTCTGACGTGAATTAGCGAGAGGAAGCGATGATACGTCTGGACCTTTGCGTGTCTAAACAAGTTCAGAGGCCAAGTGTTTGTGGTTCGTTTGAGAGGTTACCAGTGGGAGATGAGGACCAGCAAGAACTTTCAGGGCTGGCACCTTTAGTGTGGGAGCAATCGCTGGACGTTCGCAATTTCAGTGTTGAGCTCTGACGTGAATTAGCGAGAGGAAGCGATGATACGTCTGGACCTTTGCGTGTCTAAACAAGTTCAGAGGCCAAGTGTTGGTGGTTCGTTTGAGAGGTTACCAGTGGGAGATGAGGACCAGCAAGAACTTTCAGGGCTGGCACCATTAGTGTGGGAGCAATCGCCGGACGTTCGCAATTTCGGTGTTGAGCTCTGACGTGAATTAGCGAGAGGAAGCGATCATACGTCTGGACCTTTGCGTGTCTAAACAAGTTCAGAGGCCAAGTGTTTGTGGTTCGTTTGAGAGGTTACCAGTGGGAGATGAGGACCAGCCACACCTTTCAGGGCTGGCACCTTTAGTGTAGGAGGAATCGCTGGACGTTCGCAATTTCAGTGTTGAGCTCTGACGTGAATTAGGGAGAGGAAGCGATGATACGTCTGGACCTTTGAGTGTCTAAACAAGTTCAGAGGCCAAGTGTTTGTGGTTCGTTTGAGAGGTTACCAGTGGGAGATGAGGACCAGCCACAGCTTTCAGGGCTGGCCCCTTTAGTGTAGGAGCAATCGCTGGACGTTCGCAATTTCAGTGTTGAGCTCTGACGTGAATTAGCGAGAGGAAGCGATCATACGTCTGGACCTTTGAGTGTCTAAACAAGTTCAGAGGCCAAGTGTTTGTGGTTCGTTTGAGAGGTTACGAGTGGGAGATGAGGACCAGCAAGAGCTTTCAGGGCTGGCACCTTTAGTGTAGGAGCAATCGCCGGACGTTCGCAATTTCGGTGTTGAGCTCTGACGTGAATTAGCGAGAGGAAGCGATGATACGTCTGGACCTTTGCGTGTCTAAACAAGTTCAGAGGCCAAGTGTTTGTGGTTCGTTTGAGAGGTTACCAGTGGGAGATGAGGACCAGCCACAGCTTTCAGGGCTGGCACCTTTAGTGTAGGAGCAATCGCTGGACGTTCGCAATTTCGGTGTTGAGCTCTGACGTGAATTAGGGAGAGGAAGCGATGATACGTCTGGACCTTTGAGTGTCTAAACAAGTTCAGGCGCCAAGTGTTTGTGGTTCGTTTGAGAGGTTACCAGAGGGGAGATGAGGACCAGCAAGAACTTTCAGGGCTGGCACCTTTAGTGGAGGAGCAATCGCTGGACGTTCGCAATTTCGGTGTTGAGCTCTGACGTGAATTAGCGAGAGGAAGCGATGATACGTCTGGACCTTTGCGTGTCTAAACAAGTTCAGAGGCCAAGTGTTTGTGGTTCGTTTGAGAGGTTACCAGTGGGAGATGAGGACCAGCCACAGCTTTCAGGGCTGGCACCTTTAGTGTAGGAGCAATCGCTGGACGTTCGCAATTTCAGTGTTGAGCTCTGACGTGAATTAGCGAGAGGAAGCGATGATACGTCTGGACCTTTGAGTGTCTAAACAAGTTCAGAGGCCAAGTGTTTGTGGTTTGTTTGAGAGGTTACCAGTGGGAGATGAGGACCAGCAAGAACTTTCAGGGCTGGCACCTTTAGTGTAGGAGCAATCGCTGGACGTTCGCAATTTCGGTGTTGAGCTCTGACGTGAATTAGCGAGAGGAAGCGATGATACGTCTGGACCTTTGAGTGTCTAAACAAGTTCAGAGGCCAAGTGTTTGTGGTTCCTTTTAGAGGTTACCAGTGGGAGATAAGGCTGGCACCTTTAGTGTAGGAGCAATCTCTGGACGTTCGCAATTTCGGTGTTGAGCTCTGACGTGAATTAGCGAGAGGAAGCGATGATACGTCTGGACCTTTGCGTGTCTAAACAAGTTCAGAGGCCAAGTGTTTGTGGTTCGTTTGAGAGGTTACCAGTGGGAGATGAGGACCAGCAAGAGCTTTCAGGGCTGGCACCTTTAGTGTAGGAGCAATCTCTGGACGTTCGCAATTTCGGTGTTGAGCTCTGACGTGAATTAGCGAGAGGAAGCGATGATACGTCTGGACCTTTGAGTGTCTAAACAAGTTCAGAGGCCAAGTGTTTGTGGTTCGTTTGAGAGGTTACCAGTGGGAGATGAGGACCAGCCACAGCTTTCAGGGCTGGCACCTTTAGTGTAGGAGCAATCGCTGGACGTTCGCAATTTCGGTGTTGAGCTCTGACGTGAATTAGGGAGAGGAAGCGATGATACGTCTGGACCTTTGAGTGTCTAAACAAGTTCAGAGGCCAAGTGTTTGTGGTTCGTTTGAGAGGTTACCAGAGGGAGATGAGGACCAGCAAGAGCTTTCAGGGCTGGCACCTTTAGTGGAGGAGCAATCGCTGGACGTTCGCAATTTCGGTGTTGAGCTCTGACGTGAATTAGCGAGAGGAAGCGATGATACGTCTGGACCTTTGCGTGTCTAAACAAGTTCAGAGGCCAAGTGTTTGTGGTTCGTTTGAGAGGTTACCAGTGGGAGATGAGGACCAGCCACAGCTTTCAGTGCTGGCCCCTTTAGTGTAGGAGCAATCACTGGACGTTCGCAATTTCAGTGTTGAGCTCTGACGTGAATTAGGGAGAGGAAGCGATGATACGTCTGGACCTTTGAGTGTCTAAACAAGTTCAGAGGCCAAGTGTTTGTGGTTCGTTTGAGAGGTTACCAGTGGGAGATGAGGACCAGCCACAGCTTTCAGGGCTGGCACCTTTAGTGTAGGAGCAATCGCTGGACGTTCGCAATTTCGGTGTTGAGCTCTGACGTGAATTAGCGAGAGGAAGCGATGATACGTCTGGACCTTTGCGTGTCTAAACAAGTTCAGAGGCCAAGTGTTTGTGGTTCGTTTCAGAGGTTACCAGTGGGAGATGAGGACCAGCCAGAGCTTTCAGGGCTGGCACCTTTAGTATAGGAGGAATCGCTGGACGTTCGCAATTTCGGTGTTGAGCTCTGACGTGAATTAGCGAGAAGAAGCGATGATACGTCTGGACCTTTGCGTGTCTAAACAAGTTCAGAGGCCAAGTGTTTGTGGTTCGTTTGAGAGGTTACCAGTGGGAGATGAGGACCAGCAAGAGCTTTCAGGGCTGGCCCCTTTAGTGTAGGAGCAATCGCTGGACTTTCGCAATTTCAGTGTTGAGCTCTGACGTGAATTAGCGAGAGGAAGCGATGATACGTCTGGACCTTTGCGTGTCTAACAAGTTCAGAGGCCAAGTGTTTGTGGTTCGTTTGAGAGGTTACCAGTGGGAGATGAGGACCAGCCACAGCTTTCAGGGCTGGCACCTTTAGTGTAGGAGCAATCGCCGGACGTTCGCAATTTCGGTGTTGAGCTCTGACGTGAATTAGCGAGAGGAAGCGATGATACGTCTGGACCTTTGAGTGTCTAAACAAGTTCAGAGGCAAGTGTTTGTGGTTCGTTTGAGAGGTTACCAGTGGGAGATGAGGACCAGCAAGAGCTTTCAGGGCTGGCACCTTTAGTGTAGGACCAATCGCCGGACGTTCGCAATTTCGGTGTTGAGCTCTGACGTGAATTAGCGAGAGGAAGCGATGATACGTCTGGACCTTTGCGTGTCTAAACAAGTTCAGGGGCCAAGTGTTTGTGGTTCGTTTTAGAGGTTACCAGTGGGAGATGAGGACCAGCAAGAGCTTTCAGGGCTGGCACCTTTAGTGTAGGAGCAATCGCTGGACGTTCGCAGTTTCGGTGTTGAGCTCTGACGTGAATTAGGGAGAGGAAGCGATGATACGTCTGGACCTTTGCGTGTCTAAACAAGTTCAGAGGCCAAGTGTTGTGGTTCGTTTGAGAGGTTACCAGTGGGAGATGAGGACCAGCCACAGCTTTCAGGGCTGGCCCCTTTAGTGTAGGAGTAATCGCTGGACGTTCGCAATTTCGGTGTTGAGCTCTGACGTGAATTAGCGAGAGGAAGCGATCATACGTCTGGACCTTTGAGTGTCTAAACAAGTTCAGAGGCCAAGTGCTTGTGGTTCGTTTGAGAGGTTACCAGTGGGAGATGAGGACCAGCCACAGCTTTCAGGGCTGGCACCTTTAGTGTAGGAGCAATCGCCGGACGTTCGCAATTTCGGTGTTGAGCTCTGACGTGAATTAGCGAGAGGAAGCGATGATACGTCTGGACCTTTGCATGTCTAAACAAGTTCAGAGGCCAAGTGTTTGTGGTTCGTTTGAGAGGTTACCAGAGGGAGATGAGGACCAGCAAGAGCTTTCAGGGCTGGCACCTTTAGTGGAGGAGCAATCGCTGGACGTTCGCAATTTCGGTGTTGAGCTCTGACGTGAATTAGCGAGAGGAAGCGATGATACGTCTGGACCTTTGAGTGTCTAAACAAGTTCAGAGGCCAAGTGTTGGTGGTTCGTTTGAGAGGTTACCAGTGGGAGATGAGGACCAGCAAGAGCTTTCAGGGCTGGCACCTTTAGTGTAGGAGCAATCGTCGGACGTTCGCAATTTCGGTGTTGAGCTCTGACGTGAATTAGCGAGAGGAAGCAATGATACGTCTGGACCTTTGCGTGTCTAAACAAGTTCAGAGGCCAAGTGTTTGTGGTTCGTTTTAGAGGTTACCAGTGGGAGATGAGGACCAGCCACAGCTTTCAGGGCTGGCCCCTTTAGTGTAGGAGCAATCGCTGGACGTTCGCAATTTCGGTGTTGAGCTCTGACGTGAATAAGCGAGAGGAAGCAATGATACGTCTGGACCTTTGAGTGTCTAAACAAGTTCAGAGGCCAAGTGTTTGTGGTTCGTTTGAGAGGTTACCAGTGGGAGATGAGGACCAGCCACAGCTTTCAGGGCTGGCACCTTTAGTGTAGGAGCAATCGCCGGACGTTCGCAATTTCGGTGTTGAGCTCTGACGTGAATAAGCGAGAGGAAGCGATGATACGTCTGGACCTTTGCGTGTCTAAACAAGTTCAGAGGCCAAGTGTTTGTGGTTCGTTTGAGAGGTTACCAGTGGGAGATGAGGACCAGCAAGAACTTTCAGGGCTGGCACCTTTAGTGTGGGAGCAATCGCTGGATGTTCGCAATTTCGGTGTTGAGCTCTGACGTGAATTAGCGAGAGGAAGCGATCATACGTCTGGACCTTTGCGTGTCTAAACAAGTTCAGAGGCCAAGTGTTTGTGGTTCGTTTTAGAGGTTACCAGTGGGAGATGAGGACCAGCCACAGCTTTCAGGGCTGGCACCTTTAGTGTAGGAGCAATCGCTGGACGTTCGCAATTTTGGTGTTGAGCTCTGACGTGAATTAGCGAGAGGAAGCGATGATACGTCTGGACCTTTGAGTGTCTAAACAAGTTCAGAGGCCAAGTGTTGGTGGTTCGTTTGAGAGGTTACCAGTGGGAGATGAGGACCAGCAAGAGCTTTCAGGGCTGGCACCTTTAGTGTAGGAGCAATCACCGGACGTTCGCAATTTCGGTGTTGAGCTCTGACGTGAATTAGGGAGAGGAAGCGATGATACGTCTGGACCTTTCACTGTCTAAACAAGTTCAGAGGCCAAGTGTTTGTGGTTCGTTTGAGAGGTTACCAGTGGGAGATGAGGACCAGCCACAGCTTTCAGTGCTGGCCCCTTTAGCGTAGGAGCAATCGCTGGACGTTCGCAATTTCAGTGTTGAGCTCTGACGTGAATTAGCGAGAGGAAGCGATGATACGTCTGGACCTTTGCGTGTCTAAACAAGTTCAGAGGCCAAGTGTTTGTGGTTCGTTTGAGAGGTTACCAGTGGGAGATGAGGACCAGCAAGAGCTTTCAGGGCTGGCCCCTTTAGTGTAGGAGCAATCGCTGGACTTTCGCAATTTCGGTGTTGAGCTCTGACGTGAATTAGCGAGAGGAAGCGATGATACGTCTGGACCTTTGCGTGTCTAAACAAGTTCAGAGGCCAAGTGTTTGTGGTTCGTTTGAGAGGTTACCAGTGGGAGATGAGGACCAGCCACAGCTTTCAGGGCTGGCACCTTTAGTGTAGGAGCAGTCGCTGGACGTTCGCAATTTCGGTGTTGAGCTCTGACGTGAATTAGCGAGAGGAAGCGATGATACGTCTGGACCTTTGAGTGTCTAAACAAGTTCAGAGGCCAAGTGTTTGTGGTTCGTTTGAGAGGTTACCAGTGGGAGATGAGGACCAGCCACAGCTTTCAGGGCTGGCACCTTTAGTGTAGGAGCAATCGCTGGACGTTCGCAATTTCAGTGTTGAGCTCTGACGTGAATTAGCGAGAGGAAGCGATGATACGTCTGGACCTTTGAGTGTCTAAACAAGTTCAGAGGCCAAGTGTTTGTGGTTCGTTTGAGAGGTTACCAGTGGGAGATGAGGACCAGCAAGAACTTTCAGGGCTGGCACCTTTAGTGTAGGAGCAATCGCTGGACGTTCGCAATTTCGGTGTTGAGCTCTGACGTGAATTAGCGAGAGGAAGCGATGATACGTCTGGACCTTTGCGTGTCTAAACAAGTTCAGAGGCCAAGTGTTTGTGGTTCGTTTTAGAGGTTACCAGTGGGAGATGAGGACCAGCAAGAGCTTTCAGGCTGGCACCTTTAGTGTAGGAGCAATCACCGGACGTTCGCAATTTTGGTGTTGAGCTCTGACGTGAATTAGCGAGAGGAAGCGATGATACGTCTGGACCTTTGCGTGTCTAAACAAGTTCAGAGGCCAAGTGTTTGTGGTTCGTTTGAGAGGTTACCAGTGGGAGATGAGGACCAGCAAGAACTTTCAGGGCTGGCACCTTTAGTGTAGGAGCAATCGCTGGACGTTCGCAATTTCGGTGTTGAGCTCTGACGTGAATTAGCGAGAGGAAGCGATGATACGTCTGGACCTTTGAGTGTCTAAACAAGTTCAGAGGCCAAGTGTTTGTGGTTCGTTTGAGAGGTTACCAGTGGGAGATGAGGACCAGCAAGAGCTTTCAGGGCTGGCACCTTTAGTGTAGGAGCAATCACCGGACGTTCGCAATTTCGGTGTTGAGCTCTGACGTGAATTAGGGAGAGGAAGCGATGATACGTCTGGACCTTTCACTGTCTAAACAAGTTCAGAGGCCAAGTGTTTGTGGTTCGTTTGAGAGGTTACCAGTGGGAGATGAGGACCAGCCACAGCTTTCAGTGCTGGCCCCTTTAGCGTAGGAGCAATCGCTGGACGTTCGCAATTTCAGTGTTGAGCTCTGAAGTGAATTAGCGAGAGGAAGCGATGATACGTCTGGACCTTTGAGTGTCTAAACAAGTTCAGAGGCCAAGTGCTTGTGGTTCGTTTGAGAGGTTACCAGTGGGAGATGAGGACCAGCCACAGCTTTCAGGGCTGGCACCTTTAGTGTAGGAGCAATCGCCGGACGTTCGCAATTTCGGTGTTGAGCTCTGACGTGAATTAGCGAGAGGAAGCGATGATACGTCTGGACCTTTGAGTGTCTAAACAAGTTCAGAGGCCAAGTGTTTGTGGTTCGTTTGAGAGGTTACCAGTGGGAGATGAGGACCAGCAAGAACTTTCAGGGCTGGCACCTTTAGTGTGGGAGCAATCGCTGGATGTTCGCAATTTCGGTGTTGAGCTCTGACGTGAATTAGCGAGAGGAAGCGATGATACGTCTGGACCTTTGCGTGTCTAAACAAGTTCAGAGGCCAAGTGTTTGTGGTTCGTTTTAGAGGTTACCAGTGGGAGATGAGGACCAGCCAGAGCTTTCAGGGCTGGCACCTTTAGTGTAGGAGCAATCGCTGGACGTTCGCAATTTTGGTGTTGAGCTCTGACGTGAATTAGCGAGAGGAAGCGATGATACGTCTGGACCTTTGAGTGTCTAAACAAGTTCAGAGGCAAGTGTTGGTGGTTCGTTTGAGAGGTTACCAGTGGGAGATGAGGACCAGCAAGAGCTTTCAGGGCTGGCACCTTTAGTGTAGGAGCAATCACCGGACGTTCGCAATTTCGGTGTTGA